>NC_089580.1:47519347-47819347 GCF_019320115.1 Miscanthus floridulus | reverse complement strand
TTTCCATTCAATAATCTTGTATGGCCCTACATATCTAGGTGCAAGCTTTCTTTTTACTCCAAACCTCTGTACTCCTTTCATGGGTGACACTTTTAAGTATACATAGTCTCTTAGTTCAAAAATTAGTGGTCTTCTTCTTTTATCAGCATAACTCTTTTGTCTTGACTGAGCTACTTTCATATGCTGTTGGATAATGCATACCTGCTCTTCAGCTTTTGTGACAAAGTCAATGCCAAAGTACCTTCTTTCGTCGGGCTCAATCCAATTCAAGAGAGTTCTACATTTTTTACCGTACAAGGGTTCAAAAGGAGCCATCTTGATGCTCGCTTTATAACTGTTGTTGTAGGAGAACTCGGCTAAAGGTAGCCATTTCCTCATGAGCCCTTGGAAGATATAACACATGCTCTCAATATATCTTCTAAGATTTGGTTCACTCGCTTGGTCTATCCAGAAGTTTGTGGATGGTATGCTGAACTTCTAATTAGTTTAGTTCCCATAGGTTGGTGCAAGTGTTCCTAGAAACGAGCTATAAACTATGGTCCTCGATCTAAGATTATGGTCCTTGGTACTCCATGTAGCCTCATGATCTGAGAAACATACAACTCAGTGTACTTCCCCACGTGATACCTTATGTTCACCGGTATAAAATGTGCTAACTTAGTGAGATGATCTACAATGACCCATATGGAATCGTGACCTTGCTGTGTCATCGGAAGGCCTACAATAAAGTCCATATAGGCAAAGGTTGAAGTAATCCAGCAGATTTCAAATGAACGGCATTTACTCTACTGTAATTGTCACACCTAGCGACATAGGTGGTGATCTATTTCTTCATCTTGGTCCACCAAAAATGGGTTTTCAAATCTTGATACATTTTGCTACTACCCGGGTGGATAGACAACTTGGACGAATGAGCTTCATCTAAAATTTGATTTCTAAGCTCATGGTCTTTTGGTACCACAAGTCGGTCCTCAAACCATAGCACACCTCTTTCATGTAACCTGAAATGCTTGGTTTCTAGTTCTTTCATCTTTCTCTTGATGTGAAATACACCTACATCGGTCTTCTATAGCTCTATGATTTTGCTCTCAAGTGAGCAACTGACAGTGATATTGTGCAGCACAACAGGATGTAACCAATTAAATCCATTTTCCAACAAGGCTTCTAAAGTGTTGCAATGAAATTTTCGACTAAGTGCATCTGCTACAACATTGGCTTTTCCTAGATGGTAGTACACTTCCAAATTGTAGTCCTTGATTAGCTCTAATCATCTTTGCTGTCTCATGTTTAGCTTAGGTTGAGTGAAAATATATTTGAGGTTTTTGTGGTCAGTATATATGTCGATAAAAAATGCTCGACAATCCACCAAGGGGTATCCCATGATGATAGATTGATTGGTGGAGGTGCATGTGATAGGAACCAGATGGTGATACAAGGTGCAGAGACAACGGTTTAGACATGTTTAGGCCGTCTGATCGACGTAATACCCTACGTCTTGTGTCTTTGGTGTATTGTATTGATCTAGTTGACCATGTAGATCGATGTCCACTAGGGGACCCCTGCCTCTCCTTACATACTCTAGAGGGGTAGGGTTACAAGGAAAGTATCCTATTTGGTACTATATAATATCTTGTGGTGCACGTCAACCAGTGCCATGCGTGCCTTGATCTTATGGGCTGGGCCCTCTCTGATGGTGCGGCCCATGTCTTGTCTTGTGGATACTAGGGGCCATACCCCCATAGCTAGTCCCCAAGCCTGACAGTAGGTGACGTAGTCATGTGGTGCTAGGATCAGAAAGTAGAAGAAAGGTAGAAAACCGGCCGAGCAGGCAACCAGTCCACGGGCGGAGCCCTGAATTGAAAAGCGCACATTCACCACAAGCTGAAGTGTGCTCACTTAGTCCCCGAGCCTGCTAAAAGATGAAGAATGAATCTTGTAGCAAGGTCAAAGAACAAGAAGTCTAAAAGCTTGCCGACATCGTCTAACATGCGCGTATCAAGACCCCAGACGTGCTGCCCAAAATCAGCACCTTGATCCAAATAGCATGGAGCAGCTTGATAGCACACTGATGAGGCATAGCAAGGTCCGACCATCGAGGGAGTCCCTTGCATAACTGGCGACGTCCGAGCACTGAGGATTTCCCCATGTAGCTGGCGATGTCCGAGCACCGACCAGTTCCCGGCATAGCTGGCGATGTCCGAGCACCGAGGAGTCCTCGGCATAGCTAGCGATGTCCGAGCACCAAGGAGTCCTCGGCATAGGTGGTGATGTCCGAGCATCGAGGAGTCCCTGACGTAGCTAGCGATGTCCAAGCACCGAGGAGTCCCCGGCATAGCTGGCGATGTCCGAGCACCGAGGAGTCCCCGACGTAGCTGGCGATGTCTGAGCACCGAGGAGTCCCCAGCATAGGTGGTGATGTTCAAGCACCGAGGAGTTCCTGGTGTGGCTGGTGATGTCCGAGCACCAAGAAGTCCCCGACGTAGCTAGCGATGTCCGAGCACTGAGGAGTTCCCGGTGTAGCTAGCGATGTTCGAGCACCGAGGAGTCTCTGACGTAGCTGGCGATGTCCGTAAGGTGAAGTGGGGTGAAGTGTGCCCACTTAGTCCCTGAGCACGAAGAATTCGAGCGCCGAGGAGTAACCGACGTAGCTGGTGATGAAGCACGAGCGATGAACAGTCTGGTCAACTGGCTGGCGATGAAGTGAGCATTGAGTAGAAGCAACAGGCAAATAGTCTGATCAACTGGTCAGTGACGAAGTCCATGGCCCTAGTGGTCTGACCAGTTGATTGGTGGAGAAGTCTGAGCACCAGGTGGTCTGATCACCTAGACAATGATCCTGCAATACAAATATGTAGAACGGGTAGTATATGATGTAAAAATATATGAACTCCGAAGAAAAATCAGTAATGGTGATGAAATAGCGTATGCAGCTCAGCGATCTGTTGGTGTGAAGATGTATTTATATTTAATATAAACCGCCCGACTAGTTAGTGTGTAGCTCAGTCTCCAGCCCTAGCTAGCCCGTTAACCATAACATAGAGCGCAGAGCCCGTGTGCGTGTAGGAAGAACAAAGCATTGCTAAGGAGCCGCTGCCAACCACCCATAATGTAGAGGGCAGACGCTCGTGCACGTGTAGGGAGGAGCCAGAGACAGCGCTATCTCTAGGGACATCCGAGCATCAACATGACTGTTCGAGGGTTTAGAAAATTGTTTGGAGAGCAAACATGGAGAAAACAGCTTAGAGAAACATTATGGCGATATACGAAGATTAGAGAATATTTAGAAAAATATTAAAGCATGACTTAGCTTTAGACAAAATGTCTGGTCAGTGGCGTATGGCATTATCTGGTCAGCATTGATAAAATTGCCTAGCCCTTGAGCTTTCCGAACTATCGTCATGGTGGTGGTCGCGGTTGTCACGGCGCCGTTCTTCATGATGATCATCATTGTGACACGGTAGGTGGTCAGAGTAAGTAGTCTGGGCGATGTCATCCTTATATTAGTGATTGGTGAGTCGGGCAGCTCGCTTAGCAGCTCGGTTTGTTTCTTGGATGGCTCAACGAGCCATGCTTGGAGTGTATTCCTACATATGTATGCACCATAGATACATACATGCACATGCACGTGCAAGTATCCTAGCTATTCGTAGTTGGCTTGCATGTCTTTGATTAATCCGTATGTGCATGTGCTAAAGCCTTGCATGCATCATCTTCATGATTGGTGCTATAGTAGATAACTTACTTGGCGGGCAACACTATTAATCCTTGGCTAGAAGATCAGGAACAGCGGTGCAGCATTGGTTGGACAAAGCCTTCACGCCTCTGATCCTTGGCTGATAGCAATAATGGCTTTACGTAGATGAGAAATTGCATCATCGAGGCGTAGCTGAGGGCATCGAATTGGATCTGGCAATGGCGACACAGAAACCAACTCCGTCTTCGACTCGATAGCAATAAATTAATGAGATCGGCGGAAAATAGCAGATCCTGTCGACCACAATGGTGGTGCGAAGAATAGAGATTCAATCTCTTGCCCGACATCGAGTTGCCGATGGATGATGTTGATCTTGAGGTCCATCTAGTTCGCCATGGATCAAGCGCACACCTCTACCTGGCATGCTAACTATCGACAAAAGATGCTCGGCAATGCACCGAGGGGTATCCCACGATGATAGATTGATCAGTGGAGGTGTGCATGATAGGAACTGGATGGTGACACAAGGTACAGAGACAACGATTTAGATAGGTTCGGGCCATCTGATCGATGTAATACCCTATGTCCTATGTCTTTGGTGTATTGTATTGATATGGAGGATCATGTATATTGATGTCCACTAGGGGACCCCTGCCTCTCCTTATATACTCTAGAGGGATAGCATTATAAGGAAAGTATATTATTTGGTACTATATAATATCTTGTAGTGCACGTCGACCAGGGCCGTGCGTGCCTTGATCTTGTGGGTTGGGCCACCTGTGATGGTGCGGCCCATGTCTTGTCTTGTGGATACCGAGGGCCATATCCCCACAATATATGTGACATATGTTTCCCAACAAATAATGTCTCCATATCTTCAATGCATGAACATCTGATGCAAGCTCTAAATCATGTGTAGGGTAATTGACTTCATGCTTTCTCGACTGCCAAGAAGCATAGGTAATAACTCTTCCTTCTTGCATGAGCACACACCCCAAACCTATACCTGATGCATCACAAAATACATCGAAAGTCTTTTCAATGTTGGGTTGTGCTAGAACAGGAGCTGTAGTTAGCAAGGTGCTTAGGGTGTGAAAAATAGCTTCACACTCTAGCGTCCAACTGGACTTTTTATCTTTCTAAAGTAGCCTAGTCATGGGCTTAGCTATCTTAGAGAAATCAGGAATGAAACAACGATAGTAGCTTGCTAACCCTAGAAAACTCTGAACTTTATGAACCGAAGTTGGGGCCTTCCAAACCATGACCTCTTGTACTTTAGATGGGTCTATAGAAATTCCATCTCTAGATAAGATGTGAGCCAAGAAAGGTACTTTGCTTAACCAAAATTCACACTTGCTACACTTGGCATATAACTTATGTTCCCTCAATCTAGACAAAACAATTCTCAGATGCTCTGCCTCATTCTCTGAATAAATCAAGATATCATCGATAAATACAACCACGAACTTGTCGAGCTCGAGCATGAATACTAAATTAATCAAATACGTGAAGTAGGTAGGAGCATTTGTTAGTCCAAAAGACATGACCAAATACTTGTACAAACTATATCTAGTGGAGAAAGCTATTTTAGGTATACTCTGGCCTGATCTTAATCTGATGATAGCCTAACCTCAAGTCAATCTTGGAGAATACCTTTGCTTTTGCCAACTGATCGAACAAGATATCAATACGAGGCAAAGGATACTTGTTCTTAATGGTCATAGCATTAAGCGGCCTATAATCCACACACATTCTCAAGGACTTGTCCTTCTTCTTTACAAACAAAGCTAGACATCCCCATAGAGATGAACTAGGTTGAATGAGACCTTTGTCCAACAGTTCTTGTAACTAAATTTTAAGTTCAGCTAACTCATTTGGTGGCATCCTATAGGGCCTTCTTGAGATAGGTGCTGTACTTGGCACTAACTCAATCTTAAATTCCACATCCCTATTAGGTGGTAAACCTGGCAACTCATCTGGAAATACATCAGGAAACTCACAAACCACTAGAATATCACAAAGGGTAGTGGCTTCGATAGCGCAAGACAAGTTTTGGAGATCAAAACTTCGGGGAAGTGGTACTAGAAAAGCATTTCCTCCCTTTGGTTCTCTCAACATAATTGTCAGAGTGGAGGTGTCAATGAGATCACCATGGTCAGTCATCCATTTCATGCCTAAGATCACATCTATGGCTAATCCGAGCAATACTATACTCCCTCTCTTGTATAGAGATGAGCACATCCTTGACTATCTGATTTGTAGAGATAGTAGCCCTAGCCAAACTTATACTATAACCACCTTTGTATACCATAATTATTTTTTGATCACACTTAGATGCAAATGCTTGGCTCATAAATGAATGAGAAGCTCTAGAATCAAATAAAACAATGGTGGGATATTTGTTAATAAGAAACATACCAGTGGTGACAACCTCTCCCATAGGAACTTCTTCAATAGCGGTATAATGCACATATCCAAGACATGCTTTAGGATTTGCCTATCTCTGATTGCCCTAGTTTTGATTGTAGTTCTTCTTAGGATAGGGGCACTCTTTTGCCCAATGACCTAACTAATTACAGTTGAAGCATGGCTGATTGCTCCTAGGTCCTACTAAGCTTCCTTGCCATCCATTCCCCTTGGGTAGGGCAATGGTGAATGCCTTACGAAACACCTTCTGAGGTTGGTTGGCCTGGGCTTTTGGCAGAGGAGGTTTGAACTTGGGCACCAGCGGTAGAAACTATGGCCTAGCCACCACTAGAATTCTGGACTAGGAAGATCCTAAGGCGCCTGCCTCAGCTGCTCTCTTGCGGCCTTTTGCTACCGCATGCAGATTGTTCTAGTTCTCTTGAGTCAAGGCATCACTGATGAACTCATTGTATGTGGTGCACCTCGAGTTGGCCATGGTTTTCATTAGCTTAGTGCTAAGACCTCTCTTGAAGCTTTCAATCTTCTTTTCTTCTGTATCAACGAAACCTAGGGCATAATAGGACAAATTGTTGAAAACATGCATGTACTCAGTAAGGGTCTTGGTCCCTTGTGTGAGTCACACGAACTTGACTGCCTTCATGACCATTGGCCCCAGGGGAATGTGATGTCCCCTAAAGGCTAACTTAAATTGTTCCCATGTATTTACACTAGAATTTGGAAGAAGAGTTATAGGGGTTCAGAACCTCCTGAAAATCATGTCATCATTAAGGAATTAGCTGCATGGAGATCAAAACTAGTTGATTCAGATGCACTAGAGTTGGCTTTCTTCAGATAGCTCCAACAGACGATGATAGAGGCTACGATCGGCGCTAGGACGAGACATACTGGACTCTACAAAAAGTGAAAGATTAGAGTCCAAGTTATCTTAAATTAGGAATATTTTCATTATACTAAAGATTGTATTGAGTCATACTCGAGTAAGGTTCATGTTTAGACTCTGAGTATAAATACCAAACCCCGACTACTATAAAAAACAACAATCAATCAAATACAAAGTCAATTACTTTTTTTGGCTCTAGCCACCCCTTAGGAGTAGGAGTAGAGTAGATCTTGACGAGTTCTTTAGCGAGTATGGCTACATCGATTCAGTCGACCTCTACTGCTTGTCTATAAGTACCATCATAGTTTATACCTCTGTTCGTATGGCTGCATCAATCCAGTCGACCCCTACTGCGACTCTAGTATAGGCTAGTTATCGATTCTTGTCTAATTCAAGTATGGTCTGTGTGATTCTACCTCACACCCCACTGCTTGAATTAGATCAAGGTCAAGTTATCAGCTCTACCTTAGTATGACAGTCTTTGGTAGATTCATTAAGTTACTGATATTGCTTATTGCTTTAATTGTCCATCTAATTACAGCAATATCACTCTGCTTGATTGAGATTAATCTGGATTGGTCTTATATCTTGTTTAACTCATCGTTTGCTAATCTAAAACTGATCTAATCTACATCTTAGGCAATGAGTTATGTTTTTCATCAGCTGTTTTGCGTCAATCTTAATCGTGCATAGCGTGCGGTTAAGGCATGTCTGATCTTGAGTAGATCTATTAGCTAATGAAAACCGTTCCATGGCCCATCATCATGGCCTGTGGGATTCTCCCTCTCACCCCACTGTTGGCACCGTGGAGTGGGGATCGTTAGTTAGTAGACCCATTCCTGAGAAGGCATGACCTTAACTGTGCGCTATGCCTGAATTGGCTGTTTAGCCGATATCGAATGCTTTCACGAACAGTTCACGCCTCGAGATCATTGAAGTAGAGATAAGTTGAAAGATGCATTAGCCCCATAATCTTGTTATGGTATTACGGCCTGCATGATTCTACCTCATGCCCCACTGATATTAGTAATGAGTTAGGGTCGTCGAGTCTATTGTTGTTTCTATGGCCTGCATGATTCTGCCTCATGCCCCACTGGTCATGGCGATAGATGAGATCTAACATGTTCATTAGATTTACCTTTATTAAATGGTTAAGAGGTATTGAGTTATTTCTTTAAATAAAAAGAGTTCGGTTACTTGTAATCATTGGCTCAGTATAAACCAATCATCATTGATATATTATTATCATTGATTAATATTTGCTTAAATAACATTTATCCTGAATGATAACCGATCCTTCTTATACAACCCCATGAACTTTAATCGATTCATTCTTGCGAACATGCTGGGATCGGCTATTTAGTCGATTTCCTCTCATATCGGCTCTCAGAGCCGCACATTCGGGACTATCTGGCAACACCAGCACGTTCCACCCTTAATTACTGATAAGCTTTCTCTCCTTGTCAATTACAGGGTCGAATTGACTGGCATGTCTCGAGAGGATTGCGTAGGATCGACCACCCTTGCGCTGAAGCTAGGCGGATCTGCTCCATCGAGTAGACCCTTATGGCTTGCTGCGTGTGTCCTCGGCACGGAGGCAAAATTTCTATGTCGACACATGTTTTTGGCATGCCCGGTGGGACTCCACAATCGTCATGGCAGCTTACAACAATGACAACATCCTTATGGTACACTATGAAGACCTACCTAATGAGGATAAGGATACCATTAGCAAGGCTACAGAAGAATTTCAAAAGAAGTGTTTGTTGTCCTACACCAAAACACGTGATAGCACAATTATTTAGAAATTTCCACTACCAAGAGTTCTACTACATGGACAGACAGATATAGTTGAAGCTAAAGACAGGCGTTTCTTTACAGAAGCCATAGACAAATCTGTTCATGATGCCATATCAAGCCGTAATGAAGCTTTCGTTGACGCATTTCACAACGCCATGAAAGAGGCGATTCATGGGATTCCAGTTGGTCAGGTTGGATCGACTTGTTACAACATTCTAGATCTGTTGACTCAAGGGACTAATCAAGTCGATACCAGCCATCAAGAAGCAGTACCAGCTGGTAATGGTGATGTCTAGACACTTCAAGGTTCATCTGAACAAACTCCAGGTACTGCTACAAATTAGGTATAGTACAATCCTAGACTGTCAATACAGCATGTACAACAGCCGATGAGGCAAAGTCAAAATTAGATGATCAATTTTGGCACATCAGGACACATACCATCATCAGCTCAAAAAATAGCACCATCAATTCAGAAGATCCATAGAGATATAGATCCTTATGTCTATAATCAGATACTTCAAACAGTAAGCCAGCAAAGGACCCAATAGATTGAGATTCCACAATGCTATCACTATGGCACAAATTATAACACCCTCCACATGATGCCAAATCTAGTTTATCAAGGCACATGATATTTCAATCCACAGATGGGTCAACAAGTACCGAGAAATCCAAATCCATAAGCTGATGAGTTGCTACTGAAGGTGACTGAGATGATGAAGAATCAGTTTGGTTTGAAGCCAAAGGGGCTGACCTTTTCATACAAACGACCATATCCAGAATGGTATAATTTGGTCGCTCTTCCTACAAATTACAGGCTCCTAGAGTTCGCCAAGTTCACTGGTCAAGACAGTACAAGCACAATAGAACATGTCAGTCGGTATCTTACATAATTAGGTGAAGCATCAATTGAGGATGCCCATCGGGTTTGTTTTTTCTCCTTATCCCTGTCAGGGCCAGCCTTGACTTGGTTCTTTTCACTACCAGTCAACTCCATTGCCAATTGGGCTGACCTAGAGAAGAAGGTTCATACATATTTTTACACTAGGACTGGAGAAAAGAAGATCACTGATCTAACAACCATGAGACAGAGGACTAATGAATCGGGCACTAAGTTTCTTTAGAGATTCCGAGAGACTAGGAATTTGTGCTTCTCATTGAGTTTGGCTGATGATCAGCTAGCTACTAATGTGGAAGGAAAAGCTATTAGGACAAGAGTTTGACAACTTGGGTCAATTGGCTCAATGAGTAGCAGCGCTCAACAGCCAATTCCAGAGTATACGTAGAGACACCCAATTTTAGAAGAGTACCACCGTAGCTGAAGCTTATGATCCATACTCAGCAGATGATGGCTATGAAGATGAAGAAGAGGAGGTTGCTGCAGCTGAATGGAATTGGAGCAAGAAGATAGTAATGGTGCCAAATCCTTGGGGAAGAGGAGTCGAGGAGAACTACGACTTTGATGTCACGAAATCGGACAAGCTCTTTGACTTTTTACTTGAGAAGGGCCAGATCAAATTGCCAGACAATCATGTTATGTTGCCCCCTGAACAGTTGAAGAATAAGAAGTTCTACAAGTTCTATAATGCTACTTCTCATTCCACTAATGAGTGCAGAATTTTTTGGCAGCATATACAGAGGGCTATTTAGCAAGGGAGACTCAAGTTTGATACACCTCGAAAGATGAAAGTTGATGATAATCCTTTCCCAGGAGATCAAAATATGGTTGATGTTGGGATATTCAAAGGAAAAACTAAGGTGCTAACATTGACCAAATCAAGAAAAGATGGAACAGTTGATCCCAAGATGCAGATATCGGTTGATGAATACAGAGAGGTTAAAAAACATAGTGATCAGTAGAAGAGCCGATACGAGCAGGGGGAAACATCAAAGGATGGAGCGATGAGGCCGCAAGTCACATCTTGGATCCTATTGAATAAGTGGTGGTAGCAGAAGGAAAAAGATCATCAGCAATGGTTAGAGTATCAAGAATACCAGTGTCAACTAGAAGAAGAAAGGTATGAAAGGAAGCAAGCCGAATCGCACTAGAATTATCCTTTCTTCAGATACTGCTGGAATGAAGGTTTGAAGTTGCCTACTAGACATGACTATCTGGAATGCAGTAATCAATATTGGGAGTTTAGGCAATCTCAAATCAACCACCAGTCTATCCATGCCCAGAATGCATATCATCATAATAACATGGATCGGCGTTTAAAAAATAAAAGTATTTATGATCGGCTGGGAAAGAAAGTTGTTGACCAAGACTGGGCTGATCATGAAAAAGGAAACAACCAGAAGGAACATGTTTGGCAGGAAGGCTAATGGTGCCCCAGAGGTTTAACAAGAAGCCAGAAGAGAAGAGTACAATGCCTAAGGAATAAGGAATTGGAACAGACTCAGGCATCCAGTAAAACTCAAGTATGGCATGCCAAGCAAATAACCGATAGAAAGCAACCATCGGCTAATATTCGAATGGTTTTTCTATTGCCATCAGAGTTCAGAGTCAATGGTGAAAGCCCACAGCCGATCCAAGTAGTCGGCTTTGAAAGTTTGTTTTAATGAATAATTCAATAGATGGTACAGATGGTAAACTAGGACACGGCTTTACGTCGGCTGATGAATTGGAAGAAGTGGATATTGGCTCTAGAGACAAACCTAGGCCGACGTATGTAAGTGCCAAATTGGATCCAGAGTATAAGCAGGAATTAGTTAATTTATTGAAAGAGTTTAAAGAATGCTTTGCTTAGGAATACTATGAAATGCCTGGTTTAGACCGGTCAATTGTTGAGCATCGGTTGCCAATCAAACCTGGATATCAGCCATTCAAGCAAGCTCCAAGGAGATTCAATCCGAATGTGCTTAATGATATTAAAAAAGAGACTGAAAGGCTACTAGAGGCGAAGTTCATCTGACCATGCCGATATGCAGAGTGGATATCGAATGTTGTCCCTGTATACAAGAAAAATGGAAAATTAAGAGTTTGCATTGATTTTAGGGATTTGAACAAAGCCACACCCATGGATGGTTACCCAATGCCGATAGCCGATATGTTAGTAGATGAAGCAGCCAGGCACAAGGTTATTAGCTTCATGGACGGCAATGCAGGGTACAACCAAATTTTCATGGCTGAAGAGGACATAGCAAAGACCGCTTTTAGGTGCCCCAGCGCAATTGGGTTGTTCGAATGGGTTGTGATGACCTTTGGTCTGAAGAATGCTGGTGCCACTTATCAAAGGGCAATGAATTATATTTTTCATAAGTTGATCGGCAGGATTGTTGAAATCTACATTGATGATGTGATGATAAAATCAAAACGATACAAAGAGCATCTAGCTGATTTATGGGAGACTCTAGAATGCACGAGAACACATGGTCTAAAGATGAATCCTAATAAGTGTGCCTTTGGGGTATCAGCTGGGCAATTCTTGGGTTTTATGGTCCATGAGAGAGGGATTGAGATCGGTCAGAAGTGCATGAAAGCAATTGATGATGCGGTGCCCCTGACTACTAAGACAGAGTTGCAATCTTTACTTGGAAAGATTAATTTCATCAGAAGGTTTATTTCAAATTTGTTAGAAAGGGTTCTTTCATTTTCTCCCTTGTTGAAATTAAAGAATGATCAAGAATTCAGATGGGGTGACATACAATAGAAGGCATTTGAAGAGATAAAAGAGTATATGAAGCGTCCACCCATGCTAGTTCCTTCGCAGTAGGGTAAGCCTTACAAGTTGTACATATTGGCCGATGACAAAACAATTGGATCAGCCCTAATGCAAGAGTTTGAAGGAAAAGAGCGAGTGGTTTTCTATCTAAGTAGGAGTCTTCTAGATCTAGAACCAAGATATTCTCCCACCAAAAAGTTATGCTTGTGCTTATATTTCTCTTGCACCAAGTTGAGGCATTACTTATTGTTGGCCGAATGTATGGTTGTTTCCAAGGCTGACATAATCAAGCACATGTTATCGATGCCAATACTAAATGGGAGAGTGGGAAAATGGATTCTCACGTTATCAGAATTTGACTTGAGGTACGAATCAGCTAAAGCAGTCAAAGGGCAGGTAATAGCCGATTTTGTCACCCAGCATCATAAACCAAGCATGAATTATGTAGAGCTGAAACCTTGGACGTTATTCTTTAATGGATCATCTTACAAGCAAGGTGGTGGCATTGGTATTGTTATTATTTTGCCTCGGGGGGCAAATTTTGAGTTTGCCTTTCCAACTGAGCCAATGGTTACCAACAATCAAGCAGAATATGAGGTTGTTTTGAGAGGGATTCAACTTCTTCACGAGGTAAAGGCTGAAGCAATTGAAATATTTGGAGACTCACTGTTAATTATTAATCAGTTGATCGGCCTATATAAGTGCAAAGAAGATACTTTGAGGAGATATTATGACAAGTGTTAGAGGTTGCTCAAAGGGTTTTCTCATGTCTCATTTCAGCACATTCCGAGGGCACAAAATCAAGAAGCTAACTGTTTGGCTCAAAGTGCATCAGGTTATCAAGTAATTCAAGAAATCTTGAGCAATGAAACCTTGAATAATGATTGGAGAGTTGAGATAGTCGACTACCTTAGAGATCCGTCATGAAAAGTTACCAGAAAGCTAAGGTATAAATCGACTAAATACGTTTTGCTGGATGATCAGCTGTATTACAAAACGATCAACGGGGCCTTACTCAAATGCCTAAATCAAGAAGAGGCTAAGGTGTTGATGGGCGAAGTGCATGAAGGGATATGTGGAGCTCATCAATCGGCTTATAAGATGAAATGGATTATCCGCAGAACTAGATATTTCTAGCCAACAATATTAGAAGATTATTTTGAATATTACAAGGGATGCCAATACTGTCAATGTTTTGATAATATCCAGAAGTCGCCTGCATTAGCCATGAACCTAATAATCAAGCCATGGCCATTTCGGGGTTAGGGAATTGATTTAATTGGCCAGATCTTTCCACCCTCGAGCAAAGGACATAAGTTCATATTAGTAACAATAGACTACTTCACCAAGTGGGTTGAAGCAATCTATTTGAAAATGGTAACTTCAAAAAATATGGTTGATTTTGTCAAGGAGCATATTGTGTATCGTTTTGGGATTCCTCAAACCATCACTACCGATCAAGGGACCATGTTCACATCAGAGGAATTTGGAGATTTCGCTGCTGGTATGGGGATCAAGCTGCTAAATTTGTCTCCTTACTATGCTCAGGCTAATGGTCAGGCAGAGGCGTCCAATCAGATTATGATTAAGCTGATCAAGAAGAAAATTGAGGAATAGCCCAGGAAGTGGCATTCGACGCTTAATGAGGCACTATGGGCATACAGGATGGCCTATCATGGATCAATTAAAACATCACCTTATGAGCTTGTGTATGGCCATAACGTAGTCCTTCCTTGGGAAATGTAGACCGGATCGAGGCGTGTTATATTACAAAATGATTTGATAGCTAAAGTCTACGAAGATCTTATGATGGACGACTTAGAAGACTTAAGTTGCCTTCGGCTGTGCGCTCTTGAAAATATTGAAGGCAATAAATTGAGGGTCGCAAAATATTACAACAAAAGGGTCAAGAATAAGCAATTTTTTGAAAAGATTTGGTATGGAAAGTGAAATTGCTGATCGGGTCAAAGGACAGTAAGTTCGGCAAATGGTCACCCAATTGGGAAGGGCCTTATCGGATCAAACGTTGTGTGCCTGGTAATGCTTATATTTTGAAGACACTAGGAGGAGAAGAAGAGTTCGGCCGAGCAATCAATGGGAAATATCTAAAGAAATATTATCCCAGCATTTGGATTAACACTTAAGTAGCGATTTGTTTGGTCAACAACTCTAATAGCCGATAT
Organism: Miscanthus floridulus; assembly: GCF_019320115.1. Classification (NCBI taxonomy): domain Eukaryota; kingdom Viridiplantae; phylum Streptophyta; class Magnoliopsida; order Poales; family Poaceae; genus Miscanthus; species Miscanthus floridulus. The sequence goes on along the minus strand of NC_089580.1, from coordinate 47,804,695 downwards.
AAAAAAGGTATCGCCTCTAGTACAAAAAATGAACCCAAAGGGAAAGAAGCCGGTACGATGCGTATCGCCTATAGGGGGAAAGCAAACATGGATGGAGTGATACGTATAATATGAAATAAGAGACGAAGGAATTGTTTGCTAAAAATCACCTATTACAAGCTACGGGCTAGAAAACAATTTACTCACTACATCATCGGCCAAAGTATTCAAAGCTACAGAGTTGGCGGCACTAAAGAATTCCTCAATCAAACGCTCATGATCCTTGGGAGGCACTGCATTCAGAAAACCATGAGGAAGGAGCCGAAGATTGTGACCTGAGTGGGCTTGTGCAGTACCAACGCTGTGGCAGCACCATGACGAACGCCATGGAGAGCAACTTCCCTGACGTGGTTTGGGATGTCATGCAAGCAGATTACCAGAACGGCGCCCCTAGCATTGACAAATCCCACCATGTGGTATGTGGCTGATCGAAGGCTTTCCAACTGGGTAGTTAGATCTGAAAAAATTCAAAGGAAGGATTGATCAGAAGGTCTCGGAGGCAAAGTTAAGGAAAAGCAAAAGAAATTGCGGCAGCCATCTTACCTATGATTCTGACTTCAGCCCTGGCCAACCATTGCCTTAGATCGGCCTCAGAGGATGATCAAAATTGAATCATGGCTAGAGCCGACTCTGTGAGGGAAAGATAGTTGGTTAAACTTTGATCAGTCCGATCAATGGAGGTGATTATATCATCATTATCAATCTGCCTCCTCAGACAACTAGGAAGCTAGCAACGAGTCTGTGTTGAAGACGATATTGAAGGTTGAACCAAGTCGACCCTATGCTCCGGGGCGGTGGAGACATCCCGAGTAGCGCCTTCTCGGCGATGAAGACGCTGGCACAATGATACGGACCCGTTAAGAACTTCCTCAGCAAGCCTCTTGCTATTCTCCATGATCTCAAACCTATAGAAAAGCAGGGACTATGCTAAAGATGTAGGAGGTTTGAGATGAGACAAGTAGCTTTCTGAGCCCCAGCCATGGCCCACATATATAGCCTGAGGAGGCAAGGAGGTAGATTTTGCCGAGGGTATGAAAACTGAAAATAGATATGGAAATGGATCGGCACTCTAAAATTTCAGGGGAGAGATAACAAAGAGATAACAGATTCAGACTTATTGCTTCCCTAGATTACGAAACATCGTGGGATGGATGTGAAGAATTTACATTTAATCAGAAATCAACCCACCAAGACTTCTTTGGATTGAAGGGAGTCTAGGCCCCCACAAGGCCAAAGGTCATCATGAACCAGGTTACATCGGCCGGATAATGGAATTCTACCAGGAGAAGGGGAAAGGCCGCCCGCTTGGCAGATCGGGAACTGCGGGAAAGAAGCATGTGGCTCTCCCAGCAGACGTTTGATGAAGCAAACAAGGGGAAAGTGTCCACACATTTTATCCCTTGCAAACACTAGAACAACTTTGCGAACATGGAGAGAAGACTCAGGTGGTATCACAAGACTTCTTCTAGCCACAATAGCTGATCCTCTTGCTTGACAAGGTGCTAGAATGAGCGACACAATCGCCCTATACACAAGAATTCTTCTAGCCATTCAAAACCTTCATAGCAAAAGATGGACCATGGAGGGTCCGGCAAAGTCAGAGCTCGAGATGGTAGGTAGAAGAGAAACATAGCTGAATTGTTAAGCTGCTCTCACCGGGGGCGGATAGGCATTTCATAGCCGGCCTAGGAGGATGAATCCAAGTGCCCGTGAAGCGATGATGCTCTCATAAAAGTTGTGAAGCATGGGCTCATGAGCTGACATAGGCAGCGACAAACAGTAGACCCTAGAACAAGATTCTCTACCCATGACTGCAGACCCATCGAAGATGAAGGCATGATAATTTTGGAATAAAATTACTTTTATTCCAAAATTGGAGGGCATGTGTTTACACCAGAATTTGGAAGAAGAGTTATAGGGGTTCGAAAGCTCCTGAAAATCATGTCATCATTCAGGAATCAACTACGTGGAGATCGGAACTAGTTGATTCGGATGCACTAGAGTCGGCTTTCTTTAGATAGCGCCAGCAGATGACGATAGAGGCTACGATCGGTGCTAGGATGAGACATACTGGACTCTATAAAAAGAGAAAGATTGGAGTCCAAGTTATCTTAAATTAGGAATATTTTCACTATACCAAAGATTGTATTGAGTCATACTCGAGTAAGGTTCATGTTTAGACTCTGGGTATAAATACCAAACCCCAACTACTGTAAAAAACAACAATCAATCAAATACAAAGTCAATTACTTTTTTTTGGCTCTGGCCACCCCTCAGGAGTAGGAGTAGAGTAGATCTCGACGAGTACTTTAGTGAGTATGGCTACATTGATCCAGTCGACCTCCACTGCTTGTCTGTAAGTACCGTCATGGTTTATACCTCTGTTCGTATGGTTGCATCGATCCGATTGACCCCCACTGCAACTCTGGTATAGGCAAGTTATCGATTCTTGTCTAATTCAAGTATGGCCTATATGATTCTGCCTCACACCCCACTGCTTGAATTAGATCAAGGTCAAGTTATTAGCTCTACCTTAGTATGACAGTCTTTGGTAGATTCATTAAGTTACCGATATTGCTTATTGCTTGCATTGTTTATCTAATTACAACAATATCACTCTGCCCGATTGAGATTGATCTGGATCAGCCTTATATCTTGTTTAACTCATAGTTTGCTAATCTAAAACTGATCAAATCTACATCTTAGGCGATGAGTTATGTTTTTCATCGGCTGTTTTGCCTCAATCTTAATCGTGCATAGCGTGCGGTTAAGGCATGTCCGATCTTGAGTAGATCTATTAGTCAATGAAAACCATTCCATGGCCTGTCATCATGGCCTATGAGATTCTACCTCTCACCCCACTGTTGGCACCGTGGAGTGGGGATCGTTAGTTAGTAGACCCATTCCTGAGAAGGCGTGACCTTAACTGTGCGCTATGCTTGAATCGGCTGTTTAGCCGATATCGAATGCTTTCACGAACAGTTCACGCCTCGAGATCATTGAAGTAGAGATAAGTGGAAAGATGTGTTAGCCCCATGACCTTGTTATGGTATTATGGCCTGCATGATTCTGCCTCATGCCCCACTGATATTAGTAATGAGTTAGAGCCATCGAGTCTATTGTTGTTTCTATGGCCTGCATGATTCTACCTCATGCCCTACTGGTCATGGTGATAGATGAGATCTAACATGTTCATTAGATTTTACCTTTATTAAATGGTTAAGAGGTGTTGAGTTGTTTCTTTAAATAAAAGGTGTTCGGTTACTTGTAATCATTGGCTCAGTATAAACCAATCATCATTGATATCTTATTGCCATTGATTAATATTTGCTTAAATAACATTTATCCTGAATGATAACCAATCCTTCTTATACAACCCTATGAGCTTTAATCGATCATTCTTGCAAACATGCTGGGGTCGGCTATTTAGTCGATTTCCTCTCATATCGGCTCTCAGAGCTACACATTTGGAACTGTCTGGCAACACCAGCACGTTTCGCCCTTAATTATTGATAAGCTTTCTCTCTTTGTCAATTGTAGGATCAAATTGACTAGTACGTCTCGAGAGGATTGCGTAGGATCGACCACCCTTGCGCTAAAGCCAGGTGGATCTGCTCCATCGAGTAGACCCTTTTGGCTTGCTGCGTGTGTCCTCGGCGTGGAGGCAAAAATTCTGTGTCGACACCATGTGACCTTTGCATTGGTAGGTAAAGAGGATAGGAAATGGGTCCACCATATCCTGATCGGTCCCTATAGCCGATGAGATGCGTATTCTACTTTCTAATGTTTCGTAACCCTCAATAGATAGAACTTTTGCTCGATTGTGTTTAGCCATTCATCCGCCTAAAGCGGTTCTTTGGCCACCTTGAAGATGGGAGGCTTGGTGTCTAGGAAATCCTTGAAATAGCTATATTGATTTGGCTCAGGCCCTTGATGTTGCTGACGGGTGCGAGCAGTGTTCTACGCAATGAGGCATAGTGTTTCCTCCATGGTTCTCTAACTATCCAAGAACTGTGCAAAGAATTCATTCACAGATGGTGGTGGCGATGGTGGTAAGTCGTCGTCGTTGCCACCCTGGCTGTTGCTGGCTCCAGCGCGAGTGCGAGTCATCTACAAAGTTACAACAATAAGTGATTATTGGATGATGTCATGACATTGTAGATGAATTATATAATCATGCCAAACTAAAATTACTAGAGAGAATCTTAAATTCATACAATAAAACAGAGGCATAATAATTCATTCTGCAACATGACATCACCAATTTGATCACTTATCGTGCTCACAGCGCATTAACATGCTTGTCATAATCACCAGTAAAATGAAACTGGAATTTCATTAAAGTTCAACCCATAGTGAAACAACATGCAGAATGCCAATATTACATGGAAGTCAAACCAGTAATACCAAACTTCAAACTATAAGTCCATTACATAAATAACAGGGATACATCTAGCGCTTTAACTAGTCACTAGGCGACTCTAATCTTCCACGTGGTTGCTGTCGAGGTCGGAGATAGGATCGTCCTCATCCTCTAGTTCTACTTCTTCTTCCACCCAACCATCATCCTCGACCAACATCTCTGGATCTTCTTCCTCATAAGGATCGGGTGTAGTTGATTGTTTAGGAAATGCACCTCATGCTAAAGATCAACCACCACGTTCTAGGTCTGTGCAAGCTATTAGCGCAAGTTCCTCTCGACACGGTCTTGCTGCACATTCAAGGCTTGGGTCCTGTCTCATTCTGCTTCTACCATAGCTGCATGGTTGTTTGCTAGGATCCACTGGAGCATAGCTGTGAACACCTTGGCACGGGGCGGCCTCCAGCTGCTCTCGCAGTCCTACTAGCATGATTTGATCATCCGCTCTTGCCTCTTGGGTGGTAGCTCTCTACTGATCAACTTGCTCCATTTGGGTGCGGAGATTTCCCACTGCTACATATGCTTGATCAGTTTCCCATTGAGCTTCACTTGCTGTCTTTTGTGCTTGCACACACGCTTCTTTAGCTTACACTGTGCAACTTCAGCTCTCATGAGCTTATCCATGCAGGTGGTATAGGATTCCTACTAGAAGTCCCTAATGTCCTAGTGAGTATAGAACATCTTCATCACTGTAAACATTGCACTCATAGCGGGACTAGAACTGTCTGCCCGCTCATCCTGATCTCAGATAAACGCATTGCTATTGTGTTGTGCCCATACTATTGTAGATGGATCCACTCGAGGAAAAGTACTAGCGGCACTGCCGGTAAGCTCATCCTTGGGCTGCTGACAAACCTAACTCAGCACCTCAAAATCCATGACTTGGGCAGCCTCCCAAGGAGTTCTTCCTTCAAATTTTGCCTTCCATTCCTACAAGAAAGGTGCTTGGTTATGTGCTGGTATGGTCAGCTGTACTTCATACCATGGTTGTCCCTCCTGGTATACTTCATTCTAGTAATAGAGGGACGGTTCGTAATACCCTGCATAATGCAAGACTCTCTAAAGTAGGGCAGGAGTACCAAACATCAATAAGAAATTCTCACTTCCAACCGGTGCTACCATCTGTACCAACATGTGCAACTCTCGTGAGACAAAGTCATAATGGATAAGAGTTACATAACCGAGTAAGAGATTTATAAGGGGAGGAACAATGCAAGTATGAAATAATGATTTATCATGATGCATGCACATTCCGTATGTCCTTATAAACTTAGGAAAAATTAAAACTTCTAACGGTATACACGGTGGCATAAATACGTTCTCTCATATATAGCATAACTAGTCGGGCTACACATTTCGCTGTTAGTGTACCTGCACAAGAATCTCATTTTAGCCCAACCCCATATTTATATATGCAAAATATAAATCTAGGCTCTAGGTTGCAATCTAAATACTTCCATATATATATATACCCATATATATATACTTCCGTATCAAAGCTACCCAAAAGTAAATGCGTCCTACATATTCATATAAATATGCATACATAGTCGTATCAAAGCTAGCCCACAATTAAATACCTCCGCATACATATGAGACATATATATACTTTAGTATCAAAGCTAACTCTCCCCATAGACCACATGCTCACATCTTGCGGTCATGCCACTATAATGATGATTGGCATCTTACCTTGGGCGTAGAGGCATTTGATCCATGCATTACCACTCAAGTGAATAGCATCCATACAATAGCACGTCGAATGGATGATGAAATTGAAAACCCCCAAGTTAGTACTTAATCAGCCACCTGAAGTCCTTAACTGGGCATAAAAGAAGTGATCACTGGCACACTTTAGATTCAAACTCTAGGTTTTCAAACACCTATATATATAGCTCTAAGTTGCTAAAAACTGGTTTTGGTAAAAACAAATAACTTTGTTTTAAATACACATGTGGCAATTAATGTTGAATCTTGCTCTGATGCCAGCTGTCATAGAACCAACCAATTTATAAGAGCACAAGTACAATGGCAGCCCATAAGCAGTCACACTATCATACTTGAGCCCATATAAACCCGGTAGTCCATCGAGTACCACGACGGGTCTCAATTAACCATCAACATACAACCAAGATCGTACATGATTCAAAATACATGTCACATGTTACATAAGGTTCACAAATATAGTTCATTCATCAGAGTACGGACTAAGGTTATTATAAACCAAGTTCAGTAAATAGTAGCGGAAGCAAGTTAAAGTTTGAAACTAACATCTGCCATCATAGTTCAAATACATAGTGCCAGTTCATGATTACACTCCCACAAAAACATATAAGAAGGATTAATAAGAGATGCCTGCCCAGGGCTCACACCTCGTCCACGGTGGGACAAAAATAGTTCTTGCAATAGCTATGATAAACTGTACCATCTGTAACAATGGGAATAAAACTCTGAGTACGAGAAGGTACTCAGCTAGACTTACCCGTCATAAACCAAAAACAAAGTGACTCCAAGGATTATGCAAGGCTTTATAAGTGGAGGTAGCTTGACAACATTTTGCATAAAAAGCGACTAAATCAGCTGTATAATTATACTTTGGTCATCAAGTTAATTATAGCTATTCCTCTCTAGATTAGCAACTAACCTATGCCAAACATGTGGTATATCATTTAGTAGCAAACAATAGTACCATAGCCAGTGTAGTAATTCCATGTTCATCGGAACCATCACATTCCATAACACAATTACTACGATGTTGGGGCTAGCCAAGTTTCACCTTGTTCGGGAGAGATGGTGATTCGAATTGATTTCAACCAGCTGGGAATTTATTCCTAATACAAATCCAGGCAGACCAGATCAACGATCACCTTAGGTCACCTTTGATACAACTCAGGTCCACACTACATGGGTTTGCCCAACACCGCACAATCAGGGACAACAAGCTATTAGGGCGTTCAGGCCTAGCCTGCCCTTGGGCTCACGTCTGGCTCCCTACACATCCTTACTACCATCTAGTGTGCACACTTTTATAGAACAAGGCCTGACCTGAGTTGAGCTACTCGACTTCATGGTCGGAGCAAGTTATTCGGCTAGCTAAGTGATAGGCATGCATTCAATCTTGTTAGAAGTACCAACTACGGTATGGTCCTTAATCGGCACAGACAGAATCACATGAGTCAACCTACACATAGACTCCGCCCAACCTCCTTTTACATTACCCTATGGTTCTTTTCCATGATAGCAAATATAGTCAACCGTGCTTTGGTATCCACCTATATCTCGTAGGTGACAGGAAATTACCCGACTTCTATCGGTCTAAGTATGGCTAAGCATAGATTCAATCCAAGACCTACATAGGGTTAAAGATATATGTAACTGGACAAGGTAGTTCTATACATCAAGTGTTTCCAATCAACTCCGATAACCTAATGCATCAAATATAAAGGACTCAAGTAATATTTTGTAAAACATGGGAGACTTAGAATGATTCGGGGCTTGCCTTTGAGGAAAGAGGTTGGCCGATGATCCATGTACTCAGGGAGATCTTTGGGAGTCTTCTCCTCTTCACCTAGAGCTATGGCCTAAGGTGTCTCCTACTAATGCTCCTCCTCTTCTTCGTTAAACTCTAACAGAGTTATTTCTTTGGACGATCTTATATGCATGAGCATGGAATAAGATATTATGAATGATATATAATGACATGTATAATATGATATGATGTGATGAATGCATCCTCATAAGTGTTTTCAATAGCATTGCATTAAAGTAATAACAAGTTGCATCTTATTTTACTGAGTCGGCGCATATCTCTTCTCTACTACTTAATCAAACACTTATGTAAATCATTTTCTGGACTACAAGACAACATCCACTTGTTTTGACCATAACTAGAGTCATATACATCAAAATAATATGGTTGTGGACATTATGGAAATCTTATGAAATTTCCTACAACCTTCTTTTAATCATCTTACTGTGATTCAGTAGTTATCTAAGTCAAATAATTCAATCTTTTAGATCTATCCAGCGAGCAAGCATTTCTGACAGTAGAGTTTTAAGAGCCAAAATTCTTAAACCATAAGGCCTATGACTATGAAAATTTAACACAAGGTATATAAGAAAGTTATCTACAACTTTGTTATTAACAAGTTTTACATAAAAGACCAATATCATCACAAAATTATCCTCACAACCAAAACTATACATGCAGCCATGTAGTTGAATTATAAAGCAATAATTAACTAGTTGCATACTACTAATTGCTTTTAAGCCTAACTAATAACATCATCATATCATATGCATCACAAGAACCACATAAAATGTCATGGTGAAACATAACTAATTTATTTATATCCATTTATTAATTTACTCAAATAATAGGGTGATTTAAAGGATAAATATTTCTAGTGCTTAATAAATTCTGTGAAAATTGCAGTAGCCTACAAATGACCTTAATAGCCTACTATACAAATATCATGCCATTTGGATAAGTATAACTACCTCAACAAAAATGACAAATTACATAGGATTATTTTTGCAAAAATAGTTTAGCATAGTGAAAAGTGTCAAACAATAGATTTAATATTTTACTTACATTCCCCCAAGCATAATAATATTGTGTAAAAATTTGCATGATCATACGTTACATATTTTTACCCCAATAAATTCTAGTGGAAACTAGCAATTAATTAGGATTAAATATGAAGACCATATTCAAATTATGCTTACAGTTGGTTTAATATTTTTCCTAGCTAGAGCATGTCAACACAAGACTTGCAAAATTGGAATCACGATTTTATCACTTTTCTAACTCAAGTTATGCAATTTACAAGATAGAAACCATTTAAAAAGCATTTATCTAGCTATATTTTATTCTCCTAGAAAAATATTAGAAATAGCGCATCTCATATTTTTATCAAATACTACACTTCAATATGAAACTAACAAAATTTGATTCACCAAAATTAGACATTCCTAGATTGAGATATGAATTTTTGAATCATGCATTCAAATGTAAAAAAATAAATCAAAAAATCAAACACTACACAGACTGACAGCCGGGGCCCACGGTCAACGGGGACCCAGCCATCAGTCACACGGAATAGAGCACGGTGGTTGACCGGCCATAGCTCATCGCCGGCGAGGTCACTGACGGTGAGCTCACCACCGACGGCTTCACCTCGACGCTAGACATTGATGGGTGCACTTGGTTGGTCTAGAGACTCGCCGAAGTAAGCTCGACGGCGGCCATGGTGGATGACAGAGGTTGGCGGCAGTACGCTAGCCCTCTTCGGCTAAGGCACACTTAGGCAAGGATAGCAACTCCATCCTAGTGACTTAGCAAAGCTACATGGTGCAGGTGAGGGCTCGGGGTGGCATCGGTGAGCTCGGCCACGTGCATGGCCGTGCGATGGCGCATAGAGCATGGCGGTGCTCACGCTGTTCCAACTAAACAGGGGCAAAAGGTGGGTCTCCATCATGCCATTAGCGAGGCCTATGGTTACTCGACCTAATACGCATGAGAAAGGAGGGAGATGGTGAACCAATTCGATGGCGGTGAGCTCGAGTGCCACAGTGGCCATGGCCGGCGCACGTGGAGCGGCAGCTCGTTCTGGCGCTATCAAGTGGTGGCGTCATCCCTAACTCTGGCCTAAGCTTCTATACTCTAGTGTGGTGCTAGACCAAAGAAAATGAAGTCCTATGATGAAGTGGGATGGCGGGGTCACAGTGAGTCATGAGCGCGGCGGCGCTCCGGTGACAATGGCGGTTGCAGTGAGGCAAAATGCTGCACTACCTTAGGTCGTTAGGTGGTGCTGGTGGCTCAAGGAGGTGGATGTGATGGCATAGCAGTTGTGGCCGAGATGAGTCGACCGATGGAGCTACGTGAGCTGTGAGCGGCTGCGATAGAGCTACGGTGGTGCTCGGCGAGCTCGGCGCTGCGCTACAAAGAGGCGGAGCGAGCAAGAGGGAGTGAGAGCAGGCAATTAAAGTGAGCAGCAGGGGCACGACATTTATGCGTGCATGCTAGCCTGACTAATTAGGCCAATGCTGGCGTGCTACCACCACATGGTAGCCATGGCCTATGGCCGGTCAGCCACGGCCTATGGCCGGTCGGCCACTGCCGAGCGTGTAGGCGCAATTTTAGGTACCGCCATCGCTGACTGATAGAGCAAAATAACGATGCTATAGTTCCTAATTCGTTCATCCAATGCAAACACTCCATTAATGAAAATTGTAGAGCTACATGCCATCTACAACTTTGCTTTAAGAACCATCATCTAATTCTCACTGGTTGACAAACTACACTGCTCTAAAGTGAGGTACTTTGAAACTGATAATCGTTTCCACACTTAGAAAATTCCACAAGTCTCAAAACAATATTTTATTGAAACTTGTGAGCTGTTTTTGAGCATGCTGTGCACTAAATGCGACCTTGACCCAAAAATAAAAGTTGTTATCCTAGTCAAGTACTACAACTTTTATTTAGGTCACATAGCCATGCAAACAATCTAAGCTATTATTCAATTTTAGTCAAACTAGTATCATGAAAATGGCATTTCAAATGAAACCAACACTTGGAAGCAAAATTGGCCTAGGTCATGAAAACAAACATTGTTCCATTTACCATCCTAGATGTGTCTAAGGTAATTTCATGACCTCACCACCATCTCATATGTTGGTCATACATGATTGCAAGCATAAACACATAAATCAACATTTCATGTGACAATGTATAAGAATGAGATGAGATATCATATGCTTATGTTCATGAATGCTTGGATGATGTTTGTGCTCATGAAATGCAAGTGCCAATTGCAATGCTTAACACAGAGGTGTTATAGAGATTCCACCTATGGGCCTCTCCAAACCCTTCCTGGGAAGGTGGAGGCTAAAGCTTGGGGTGCGGGCAACAAACTTTGATCACGCTAGTGAGCAAAAACGTCGTAGCCACTGGGATGTAGGTTTCTTGCGGTCTGACCAGTTTTACTCAGCATTTTTTTCCACAAACCTTGCCTCTAGTTTTTTTATCATGAGAAAGGGTCAGGCATAGAGAATGTCTACCAAATAGACATACTCTTACAATCCCCCGAGTGAGGCCAACCCCTTGCCATTGCTGGGGTTAGGCATCATTTAGAGATTGAGGCATCAATAGCGAAACTAATAAGAGAAAATATGCATAGATTAAGGGTGACCCGTCTCTCGACAGTGGCCCGAGCTATTCAATCGACTTGGGTGACCTACTGGCATAGGACTTACCTTGATGGCTTGAGTGACGGGTTTGGGGAGCTCTTACCGAATATGTCTGGGTGGAATCCAGGTCCGTCATTAGTAATGGGGTCGGCATAGCCCGCATAGGGCATCCTACTGCTCCTTACCTATCTCTCGGCAGTGGCCTGAGCCGTCCAATCAACTTGGGTGACCCACTAGCATATGACATTCTTGTGGAGATAGAGGATGAGATCATCCCCCAAGAAATTAGTTAGGCAAGTAAGCCTAGAGGCAAACTCATAATGAGTGAACAAGCTCTTAGATTTCATTATGGCCAAACAAATTTTTAGCCCTTCTCCCCTTTTTGAATAAAAAGGTTAGTGCATTCCTACCCTTTCTGTTGTTAAGGCTATAAAGCTCGAGGTGTAGGTGAACAAACTCTAATCACGCTGGTGAGCAAAAATACCGTAGCCGCTGGGGCGTAGGTTTATTATAGTCCAACCAGTTTTACTCAGCATTCATTTCTATGACCCTTGCTTCTAGGTCTTAATGTAAGAGAGGGTCGGGCACAGTGAATGTTTGTTAGGTGGATATACTCTTAAATACACTCTGACTCTTTCTATAGTTAAGGCTTAAGAAGCTCGGGGTGTGGGAAAAAACTCTGATCACGCTGGTGAGCAAAAATGTCGTAGCCACTGGGGCGTAGGTTTCTTGCAGTTCGACTAGTTTTACTTAGCATTTGTTTCCACGGCCCTCGCTTCTAGGACCTAATATGAGAGAGGGTCGGGCACAATGAATGTTTGTCAAGTGGATATACTCTTAAATGCGCTCCGACTCTTTCCATAGTTAAGGCTTAAGAAGCTCGGGGTGCTAGAAAAAACTCAGATCACGCTAGTGAGCAAAAACATCGTAGCCGCTAGGGCATAGGTTTCTTACGGTCTGACCAGCTTTACTCAGTGTTTGTTTCCATGACCCTTTTTTAGGTCTTATCGTAAGAAGGAGTCGGGCATAGAGAATGTCCACTAGATAGATATGCTCTTATCAGCTCCGGAGTAAGGCCTAACCCCCTGCCGTTGCTGGGGTTGGGTGTCACTAAAGATTGGTGAGTTGGTAGCGAAACTAATAAGAGAAAGCATGTGTAAATTTAAGGGTAAAAGCGACATAGTTGTTTGATGTTCTAGGCATTGATGAAGACTTCGCCATTGATGGTCCTGAGCTTGTAGGTGCCTGGTTTGAGCACCTCCATGACAACGTATGATCCCTCCCATGGCGGAGAAAGCTTGTGGTAGTTCTTGTTGCTCTAGATGAGGTGGAGCACCAAGTCCCCGACATTAAATGCCTGACCCCACACTCGACGGCTATGGTACTAGTGTAACGCTTACTAGTACTTGGTCGAGCGGTGGAGGGCAATGTCACACGCTTCATCTAGATAGTCCATGGCATCCTAGAGGGACACCTCGGCTCTCTGTTCATCGTACGCCCTAACCCTTGGCGCTCCATAGTCGAGGTCGGTCGAGAGGATAGCCTTAGAACCATAGACCATGAAGAATGGTGTGTAGCCGGTGGCTCAGCTAGGGGTCATCCTTAGACTCCAGAGCACCACGAGAACCTCCATGACCCATCATCCACCAAACTTGTTCAATTGGTTGAAGATCCTAGGCTTAAGGCCTTGTAGGACCATGCCATTTGTGCACTCGACCTGCCCATTCATGCAGAGGTGCGCCACGGCGGCCCAATCAACATGGATGTGGTATTCGTTGTAGAATAGGAGGAACTTCTTTCCAGTGAACTACGTGTCGTTGTTCATGATAATGGAGTTTGGGACTCCAAAGCGATGGATGATGTCAAGGAAGAATAGCATGATTTGTTCGGACTTGATCACAGAGATCGGTCAAGCCTCTATCCACTTTGTAAACTTGTCTACAACGACAAGCAAGTGTGTATGGCCCCCGGGTGCCCTCTTGAGCGGTTTGGCCAGATCGAGCCCCCAGATCATGAATGGCCACATGATGGGGATCGTTTGGAGTGGTTGGGATGGCACGTGGGTCTACTGAGTGTAGTCTTGACACCCTTCATAGGTGCGTACAATCTGTTCAGCATCAACTATTGTGGTTGGCTAGTAGAAACCTTGTCTAAATGTGTTTCCGACTAGGGTTCTAGGCATGGCATGGTGATCGTAGACCCCCACCATGGATATCGCTCAGCAACTGCTTCCCTTGTTCGATAGGGATGCAGCGCTATAGGATCCTAGTGTGGCCTCGCCTATAGAGCTCGCCCTCAATAAGGACAAAGGACTTGGTGCGACGCGCGAGCCACCAAGCCTCTATTTTGTCCATCGGCAGCGCCTCATGGAGGAGGTAGTCAAGGTAAGGCGTCGTCCAGTCGACTAGAGGGTCAGGCTCTGTCGCTGGATCATCGTCAAGCTCTATGACTTTGGGGTCAGATGGAGCCAACGGCTGGTTAGCCCCTGAGCTCAGGGTAGGTAGCCCATCACGGGCTTGTTCCAGCTCCTCATAGCGGACCAAGGGCTTGTACTGATCACTGGTGAAGACACCTATCGGCATTGGCTCTCGACTGGACACCATTTTTGCCTACGCGTCAGCCACGTCATTGTGATGTCTTGGGATGTGATTGAGCTCGAGACCGTCAAACATGTCCTCTGGCTAGCGAACTTTCTAGCAGTATGCAACCATCTTGGCATTATGGCAGCTTGATTCCTTCATGACTTGGTCGATGACCAGCTAGGAGTTGCCCTAGACGTCGAATACCCAACTCAATGGCGATGCACAGTCCGTTGATGAGTGCCTCATACTCAGCCACATTATTGGAAGAGGGGAAATGGATGTGAACCATGTACCTCATGCGTACCCTGAGGGGTGAAACAAAGAACTATCCTGTGCCAGTGCCTTTCTTCATCAGTGATCCGTCAAAGTACATTGTCCAGTACTGTTGGTCGATGACCGCCGGTGGCATTTGGACCTTGGTCCACTCTACAACAAAATCAGACAGCACTTGGGACTTGATGGCCGTTCGAGGGGCATATGAAATGCCCTGACCCATTAGCTCAGGTGTCCACTTCACAATTCTTCCTGTGGCATCCCGGTTTTGGATGACCTCACTGAGAGGGAAGGACGTCACGACCATCACTGGATGTGACTCGAAGTAGCGACGGAACTTCCTCTTGGCAATAAGGATGGTGTATAGGAGTTTTGGATTTGGGGGTAGTGAGTCTTAGTGTCGGTGTCTCAAGTAAACACCAATGAGTAAATTTGTTTATTTACGCATCTGGCTCAGAGGTGTGCTAAAAGACATAAGGTTTATACTAGTTTGGGTAGAATGTCCCTATGTCTAGTTTGCAGCTGATGCTCATGTTATTAGCACTAGAAGGTTCATAGCAGGGGTTACAAATGGGCGAGAGAGGGACAGGTCCCAAGTCTCTGAAGGAAAGGTCAAATGGGCACTGAGAACTTAGATGCTGCTCAGCTATGTGGTGTGATGTGTGATGTCTTGAAATCGATCCATCCCTTTAGTGGGGTGTCCTACCTTCCATTTTATAGACCAAGGGGAAGCAGAGATTATAGATGGGAGAGGGAAGAAAAACCAGATGCCAAGAAGGTCCTTCAAAGATGCTAGGTCTTCCTTTTCCTCTAAGCGAGCCCTGCTGACATGACAGACGGTGCTAGGAATAGCTCCATGTAGGGTGCATGTTAGCTGATCCTAATAGGGCCTTGCCCTGGCTTTGTCAGCAAGTGGTCACGTCCCATCCCACCCCAGCGGGTGACATGATGGACCAGGGTGCTGAACCATGACCCTATGGTCGGCTCATTTTTTGTGACTGTCGCCCCATCCATAGTTTCTACAATAGGAGGGGTTGAGTTAACGTCATTTACATTAATAGCTCGGGTGATGTGCTCGATGAGCTTGCTGACGGGTGTGTTCAAATGGAATTCAATTCCATCGCTTGTAACGGGGTCGGCAAAGCCCTCAGGGGGCATTCCATTGCTCCTTAACCCACCTTCCAATAGATTCCCCCTCAATGGGGAGTCTATGGGCTCGGCTAGAGGTTTGGGTTGAACAAGAAGGTTGAGATGACCATGTCCGCTTCTAGGTGGGGTGAGCGAAGGCCATTGGGGCCCATCTGTGTTTTCTCCCCTGCCTCTGTTTGACGCGAGGCAGCCTCAGGCCCTTCATGGGTGACCTTCGAACCTTGGTCTCTCGATCTAGGATCGGGCAGCTCGAGCCCCCGAGCCCCTTGGGGTTCAATAGGGGTTGGCCACGTTTCATGCATCACCCCATCCTCGGTTTCCACAACCAGAGGGGCTGAGCTAATGACACTTGCCTTGATGGCTCGAGTGTTGTGCTCAATGAGCTCGCTAACTGGCATGTTCAAGTGGAATCTAGGTCCATCATCCATTGACAGGGTCGGCA
Source organism: Miscanthus floridulus (assembly GCF_019320115.1). Taxonomy (NCBI): domain Eukaryota; kingdom Viridiplantae; phylum Streptophyta; class Magnoliopsida; order Poales; family Poaceae; genus Miscanthus; species Miscanthus floridulus. The sequence goes on along the minus strand of NC_089580.1, from coordinate 47,788,599 downwards.
GAGCCCTCATGTGGCATTCCACTACTTCTTAACCCACATCCTAGCAGATGCCCAAATCGTTCAACAGGCTTAGGTAGCCCGTTGGCCTCTCCTTGATAGAGATTCTATGGGCTTGGCTCAAAGTTAGAATCAAACGAGAAAGGTCGAGATGTCCCTGTCCGCTTCTAAGTGGGGTCAGGCAAGGCTGCTAGGGCTCATCTTAGTTTTTCTCCCCTGTCTCTATTTGACATGAGGCAACCTCAAGTCCATCGTGGGCTGGCCTTTGAACCTTGATCAGTTGCCGCTCATACCGAATGAGACAACTATCATTTTGTGACGCAACGTGAAGCATTGTGATGCAGCAATCGCATATGCTATGCTTGGATGTATAAGATAAGTGTATGGATGATTATATAAAGAAATAGTGGAGGTCGGTAATGTTAACTTGATGGCATGATTCATGAGTTCTGGGAGTTCTTATAGGATATGTCCATGTGGTGGTCCGGGTCCAATGTTCATGACGGAACTGGTATAACCTACATGAGCCCCCCACTCTTCCGTATCTGTCATTCGGTAGCGGCCCAAGCCATTTGATCGATTTGGGCGACCTGACAGCCTCTTCTTGATGGAGATTCTATAGGTAGGCCCCTCCGAGTCCTTCCCAAGAAGATGGAGGTTAAGGTTTGAAGTGTACAGACAAGGACTCTGATCGTGTTGGTGGACCAAAATGCCATAGCCGCTGGGGCGTAGGGTCCTAGCGGTCCTACTAGGCCAACTCAAAGTTTGCGCCCGCACACCATGCCTCTAGTTTTTTTAAACGTAAGGAGGGGCTAGGCAAAGAGAATGTATAGCAAATAGACACCCTCGCCAGCCCCCGAGCAATTCCCAACCCTCTGCCATCGCTGAGATCAAAATCTTGGTAATGAAATTAATACGTAAAGTAAGCAAGTGAGGATGCTTATCTTTTGACAGCAGTCTTCGGTCGTCTGATTGACCTAGGCACTAGTTTTACCTCGATGGTAAGAGTGATGGGTTCGAAAAGCCTCCCCTAGATATGAGCATGATCTTACTTGTTCCTTATTCATTTCTCGTTAGTGGTCAAGCCGTCTGATCGACTTGTGTTACCTATTGAGGCAAGATTTCCCTGCGAAAACAGAGGATGGGAACATCTCGTGCAAGAATTTAGTTTAGGCAGACAAGCCAGAGTCAAATTTGCGCAAAATGGATGAGCTCTTCATTATAACAAACATCTTTTTAGCTCTTCTCCATCTTTTTGTAAAAGTGGTTTAGGACATTTCGTCCCTTCCCATAGTTAAGGTCATAAAAGCTCAGAGTGTGGGTGAGCTAGCTCTGATTATGCTATTGAGCAAAGGTGCCATAGCCACTGGGGCATAGGTTTCTCGTAGTCTGCCCAGTTTTACTCAGAGCTTGTTCCTGAAAACCTAGCTCCTAGGACTTAACGTAAAGAGGGCATGCGCAAAGAATTTTTGTAGGATAAATGTACTTATATCGGCCCCCGAGTGAGGCCTGACCCCCTGGTGTTTGCTAGGAACAGACATCATGAAGGGTCAGGGAGTTTTGATAACGTAACTGATAAGTAAAAAGTGTGCATTTATTAGGGGTAAAAGCGACGTAGCTGCTCGATATTCTAGGCATTGGTGAAGACCTCACCGTCGATGGTTTTTAGCTTGTAGGTGCCTGGCCGGAGTACCTCCATGATGACGTATGGTCCCTCCCATGGTGGGGAGAGCTTGTGGCAATCCTTGTTGCTCTGGATGAGGCAGAGGACCAGGTCCCTGACATTGAAGGCCCGATCTCACACTCATCGGCTGTGGTACCATCACAATGCCTGCTGGTATTTGGCCGAGCAGTGGAGGGCAACGTCGTGAGCTTCGTCTAGGTTGGTTGGGAGGACAACCTTAGAACCATCATATGCCTCGGCTCCCTGTTCATCGTATGCCATGATCCTTGGCTCTCCATAGTCGAGGTTGGTTGGGAGGACAACCTTAGAACCATAGACCATGAAGAAGAGCGTGTAGCTAGTGGCTCGACTAAGGGTTGTCCTCAAGCTCTAGAGTACTGAAGGAAGTTTGGTGACCCAGTGTGCGCTGAATTTGTTCAACCGATTGAAGATCCTAGGCTTGAGGCCCTATACAACCATGCCATTTGCGTGTTCTACCTACCTGTTTGTCCGGGGGTGCGCTATGGAGGCCTAGTCGACGTGGATGTGATGTTCATCGCAAAATCAGAGGAATTTCTTGCCAGTGAACTACATGCCATTGTCCGTGATGATGGAGTTCATGACTTCGAAGCGATGGATGATGTTGAGGAAGAACAACAACGCCTGCTCAGATTTGATCATAGAGATCGGCCGAGCATCTGTCCACTTGGTAAATTTGTCTATGGTGACAAGTAAGTGGGTGTAGCCCCCGGGCGCCATTTTGAGTGGTCCAACTCGATCGAGTCCCTAGACTGCCAACGGCCAGGTGATGGGGATCATCTAGGGTGCTTGGGCCGATAGGTGAGTCTGCCGAGTGTAGTACTGGCACCCTTCATAGGTGTGTACGATTTGCTTGGCATCGGCTACCGTAGTAGGCCAGTAGAAGCCCTATTAGAACATGTTTCCGACTAGGGTTCTGGGTGAGGCATGGTGACCATAGACCCCACCATGGATATTGCTCAGTAAATGCTTCCCCTATTCAAAGGGGATACAGCGCTGCAGGATCCCAGTGTGGCTTCGCTTGTAGAGTTCACGCTTCACAAGAACAAAGGACTTGGCGTGATGTGCGAGCCATCGAGCCTCCATCCTATTTGTTTGTAGTGTGTCACGGAGGAGGTAGTCGAGGTAGAGCATCCTCTAGTCGACTAGGGGGTCAGGCTCTATCGCTGGGTCCTCTTCGAGCTTCATGACTCGGAGCCAGATGTAGCTGACGGTTGGTCAGCCCCTAGGCTAGGATTGGATGAACCATCATCGCCTTGTTTTGACTCCTCGTAGTGAACCGAGGGCTTATGTTGGTCGCTAGTGAAGACGCCCATTGGCATAGGCTCTCAGCCAGATGCTGCTTTCACAAGCGCATTAGCCACCTTGTTGAGATGCCCTGTGTTGTGATTGAGCTCAGGGCCATCAAACTTGTCCTCCAACTGGTGGACTTCTTGGTAGTACGTGGCCATCTTAGCATCGTGGTAGCTTGACTCCTTCATGACTTGGTCGACAACCAGCTAGGAATCCCCTTGAATGTCGAGGTGTCGGATGCCCAATTCGATGACAACGCGTAGGCCGTTGATGAGCACCTCATACTCGGCTACAATGTTGGAGTAGGGGAAATGGAGGCGAACCATGTACCTCATGAGTATCCCAAGGGGCGACATGAAGACCAGCTCCACGCCGGCACCCTTCTTCATAAGCAATCCGTCAAAGTACATTGTCTAGTACTCTTGATCGATGGCCACCGGTGGCATTTGGACCTCAGTCCATTCCACGATGAAATCAGCCAACACCTAGGACTTGATGGCTGTACAGGAGGCATACGCAATGCCCTGACCCATCAGCTTGATCTCCCATTTCATAGTTCTCCCCATGGTGTCCTAGTTTTGGACGACCTCGCCATGGGGGAAGGACGTCATGACCTTCACTAGATGTGACTTGAAGTAGTGGTGTGGCTTCCTCCTGGTGATGAGGACAGCGTACAGAAGTTTTTGGATTTGGGGGTAGTGGGTCTTTGAGTCGGATAGGACCTCGCTGATAAAGTTCATAGGGTGTTGTACTTTGAGGGCATGCCCCTCTTCCTCCTACTCCACTACCAGGGTGGCACTGACCACTTGCGTGGTGGTCGTGATGTAGAGCAGAAGGGGTTCTCCCTCGATAGGAGGAACCAGAATCAGGGCCTTCGTCAAGAGTTGCTTAACCATGTCAAGTGCTTCCTAGGCCTTGGATGTCCATTTGAAGTGATTGGCCTTCTTTAGAAGTCGATAAAGGGGGAGACATCATTCATCGAGGCGTGAGATGAAGCAGCTTAGCGTGGTGAGGCACCATGTAACTCATTGCACCCCCTTTATATTCTGAATCAGGCCCATCCTTGTGATAGCTGAGATCTTCTTCGGGTTGGCTTCGATGCCACGCTCAAAGATGATGAAACCAAGTAGCATGCCCCTCAGGACCTCAAAAATGCACTTCTTGGGATTAAGTTTGATGTCGTTTGCTCGAAGTTTTACAAAGGTTTGCTCAAGATCAGCTATGAGGTGGTCAGCCCATTTAGATTTGACCACAATGTCATCAACATAGGCCTCAACGGTCCGCCCGATGAGGTCCCCGAAACACTTAAGCATACAACGTTGGTATGTGCCCCAGCATTTTTCAGATCGAACGGCATTGTGACATAGCAGAATCATCCAAAGGGGGTGATGAACAATGTCACGAGCTGGTCAGACTCTTTCATCATGATTTGATGGTACCCAAAGTACGCATCAAGTAAGTAGAGGGTTTCGCACCCCAAGGTGGAGTCAACTATTTAGTCTATGCGTGGCAAAGGAAACAGATCCTTTGGGCATGCTTTGTTGAGGCCTGTGTAGTCAACACACATCCTCCATTTCCCACTCTTCTTTCGCACAAGAATAGGATTGGCTAACCACTTTGGGTGGTACACTTCCTTGATGAATCCGTCTGCCATAAGGTTTGTGATTTCCTCACCGATGGTCCTGTGTTTTCTCTCATCAAAGCAATGCAGGCATTGTTTCACTGGCTTTGAGCCTAGATGGATCTTCAAGGCATGCTCGGTGACTTCCCTCGGGATGCCTAGCATGTCCAAGGGTTTTCACGTGAAGATGTCATTGTTGGAGCAAAGGAAGCCGATGAGTGTGTTTTCCTATTTATAGGAAAGCGTGGTGCCAATGCGCACCACCTTGCCATCGGGGCTATCGGGATCTATGAGGACCTCTTTGGAGCCCTCCGTAGGATCAAAAAACCTAGTCAACTTCTTAGGGTCGGGCGCTTCTTTGGTGACCTCCTTTTTTATGGTGGCGAGTTCTCCGAAGGCAACAATTACTGCGGCGTGATCACAACACTTGACCTCGCATTCATAGGCATGCTGGAAGGATGTGCCGATGGTGATGACCCTATCAGGACCTGGTATCTTTGGTTTGAGGTAGGTATAGTTAGGGATGGCCATGAACTTCACGTAGCATGAACGTCCGAGGATGGCATGGTAGGTTCTAGGAAACCCGACCACCACGAAGGTGAGGATTTTTGTCCTATAATTGGATGGATTCCTGAAGGTAATGGGCAGATCGATCTGCCCAAGTGGCATGACTTGCTTTCCAGGCATGATACTGTGGAAAGGTGCTCCGGTTGGGCGGATGCATGTCCGGTCGATGCCCATTTCATCGAGCGTCTTGGCATATATGATGTTGAGGCTGATGCCTCCATCCATCAGTACTTTGGTGAACCGCTTTGTGCCATTGATCGGGTCGACCATGAGCGGATATCTCTTGGGATGCGGGAGGCTCTTCGGGTGGTTGGTCTAATCGAAGGTTATGAAGGACTCTGACCACCGGAGGAAGGCAGGTGTGGCCGGTTTGGTCGTATAGACCACGCGGCGCATGACCCTCTGATGATGTTTGGAGTCATAGGCCGCTAATCCTCTAAAGATCATGAGGTAGCCATCTGGTGTTAGAAAGCCACCGTCCTTCCACTTGGTGTTGTCCGTGATGGGGTCAGGGTCCTTCCCATGCTCTCCTTTGTTGGAGCCTCCAGACAAGAACCGCCTCAAGAGGCTACAGTCTTTGTATAGATGCTTGACCGAGAAGGCATGGTTTGGGCATTGCCCCTTGAGTAGTTTTTCGAAATGGTTTTGAGTGCCCTCTGTGGGCTTCCAACCACCCCTACGGTTAGTAGTGGCCATGAGCGAGCCCTCGCGTCGTTGCTTCTTGTTCTTCCTTTTGTTGGAACGATTGGAGGCACCTTCGCCGACGTCCTTGTCCTGCCTTGCCTTGCCATCAAGATGATCAAAGAGCGCTCCGACCGCTTCTTCTCTAGAGGCATGGTTGGTGGCAATGTCTAGGACTTCCTTGGTGGTTTGCAAGCTCTTGCATCCCAACTTATGAACCAAAGACTCACAGGTGGTCCTAGATAGGAAAGCTCCTATAACGTTGGCATCGGTGATGTTAGGAAACTCGTTGCACTGCCATGATGTAGAGCAAAAGCGGTTCCCCATCGGTTAGAGGGACCAGGATCGGGGCCTTCATCATAATCTGCTTAACCATGTCAAGTGCCTCCTGGGCCTAGGGCGTCCATTTGAAATGGTCGGACTTCTTCAAGAACCGATAGAGGGGGAGACCTCATTCACCAAGGCGCGAGATAAAGTGGCTGAGCACGGCGAGGCACCCTATAACTCGCTATCCCCTTTATGTTCTAAATCAGGCCCATCCTCGTGATGGCCGATATCTTCTCCAGGTTGGCATCGATGCCACGCTCAGAGACGATAAAACCCACTAGCATACCCCTTGGGACCCCAAAAACACACTTCTCGGGGTTGAGCTTGATGCCATTTGCTTGGAGTTCTGCAAAGGTCTGCTCTAGGTCGGCTATGACCTAGTTAGCCCATTTGGACTTGACCACAATGTCATCCACGTAGGCCTCAATGGTTCGCCTGATGAGGTCCCTAAAACACTTGAGCATACAATGTTGGTACGTAGCCCCCGCATTTTTAGACCAAAAGGCATTATGATGTAGCAGAATGATCTGAATGGGGTGATAAAGATGTCACGAGCTAGTCAGACTCTTTCATCATGATTTGATGGTACCCAGAGTACGCATCAAGGAAGCAAAAGGGTTTCACACCCTGAGGTCAAGTCGACTACTTGGTCTATGCGTGGCAAAGGAAATGGATCATTTGGACATGCTTTGTTGAGACCCATCTGGTTAACACACATTCTCCATTTCCCGCTCTTCTTTCATACAAGAACAAGATTGGCCAACCACTCGGGGTGGTATACTTCCTTGATGAACCCAGCCACCAAAAGCTTCGCAATCTCCTTGCCGATGGCCCTACGTTTCTCCTCATCGAAGTGATGCAGGCGCTATTTTACCAGCTTGGAGCCTAGCCTGATCTTCAAGGCATGCTCGACAACTTCTCTTGGAATGCCCGGCATGTCCGAGGGTCTCCCTGCAAAGATGTTTCTATTGGCGCGGAGGAAGTCAACGAGCACGCTTTCCTATTCGAAGGAAAGCATGGTACCAATGTGCACCACTTTGCCCTTAGAGCCGCTGGGGTCTATGGGGAACTCCTTAGCACCCTCTACATGCTCGAAAGACCCGGCCATCCGCTTGGGATTGGGTGCTTCCTTGGTGACCTCCTCCCTGATGGTCGTAAGCTCTTTGGAGGCAACAATTGCCGCAGCGTGTTTGCAGCACTCGACCTCACACTTGTAGGTGCGCTGGAAGGAGGTGCCGATGGTGATGACCCCGCATGGACCCAACATCTTCAACTTTAGGTAGGTATAGTTGGGGACGACCATGAACTTCGTGTAGCATGGACGTCCTAGGATGGCGTGGTAGGTTCCGTGGAACCCGACCACCTCAAAGGTAAGGGTCTTCATCCTATAATTGGTTAGATTCCTAAAGGTGACGGGCAGGTCAATCTGCCCAAGTGGCATGACCTGCTTTCCTGGCACGATGCATTGGAAAAGGCGCCCTGATCGGTTGGATGCGCGCTTGGTAGGTGCCCATGGCGTCGAGCGTTTTAGCATACATGATGTTGAGGCCACTACCTCCATCCATCAGCACCTTGCTGAGCCACTTCATGCCGATGATAGGGTCAACCACGAGTGGATATCTTCTTGGTTGTAGGATGCTTTCCAGGTGGTCGGTCCGATCAAAGGTTATGGCAGACTCCAACCATCAAAGGAAGGTAGGCACGGCCAGCTTGGCCGTATAGACTTCATGATGCGTAAGATTCTGGCGGTGCTTGGAGTCATAGGCCACCGACCCTTCGAAGATCATGAGGCAGCCATCCACATCAGAAAGCCACCGTTCTTCCCCTCAGCATTGTCTTTAGCCGGCTTGGGGTCCCCCTTATGCTCCCCCTTGTTGGAGCCTCTAGTCAAGAACCGCTTCATGAGGACACAATCCTTGTATAGGTGCTTGATGGGGAAAGCATGGTTTGGACATGGTCCTTCGAGCAGCTTCTCAAAGTGGTCTGGGGTGCCCTCGATGAGCTTCCGACATCCCTTAAGGTCGGCGGTGGCCACGAGCGAGCCCTTGCATCGCTGCTTGTTCTTCTTCTTGCTGGGATAGTTGGAGGTGCCTTCGTTGGCGTCCTTGTCCTACTTCGCCTTGTCTTTGAGGCGGTCAAAAATCACCCCGACCACCTCCTCGCCCGAGGCATGGCTAGTGGCGATGTCGAGGAGCACCTTGGTGGTTCACGAGCCCTTATGTCCCAGCTTGTGAACCAGGGATTCGTAGGTGGTCTAGACAGGAAGGCTCCTATGACATCGGTGTCGATGACATTGGGTAGCTCGTTGCACTATTGGGAGAAGCATCAGATATACCCACAAAGAGTTTCCTAGCCTTCTGTCAACAGTTTTTGAGATCCCATGGGTTTCCAGGACACATGTATGTGCCCTATAAATTTCCCACAAAGATCTCTTTTAGGTCCACCCAACTTTGGATTCTATTGGGTGGAAGGTGTTCCAACCACGTTCATGCTGAATTGGCCAGGAACAATGGAAGATTGCGGATAATGAAATCGTCATCATCCGCCCCACTAGCTTGGCAAGCAAACCGATAATCCTTGAGCCATAGTTCAGGGTTCGTTTCCCTAGAGTATTTTGGGATGTTGGTCGGCGGTCGGTACCATGGTGAAAAGATGTCATTGAGGATGTATCGGCCAAAGGCATGAGGTCTCAGCAAGTCAAGGCTCTGGCTTCGGTCCTCACCGATATTGTAGCGTCCGCCACAACGAGGATGGTAGCCACGGCTTGCCCCCTCCCTCGCATTGTCGTGGGTATGTCTGCGGGCGTCAAGGGTGTCGTGCGTGTCATGGTGAAGGCCGAGACACTCATGCACCGGGACCACAGTGCATGGCCTACCGCCTTGCTATGCCTGGTGGACTGACACATCCATATTGGGTCACTCTGAGGACACGCGCTGGCTAGCATTGAGCTCACATCCTTGGGACAATGAGCTCTTAGCCTGTTGCACTGCCGCACGCTCGAGTAGAGTGTGAATCTCATGATGGGTCCAATGATCCTCAGGCGTCATGGGCCTCAGAAGCCCCTAGAGCAAGGCCGCTACATCGACAATGTTCTGGCTTGCCTAGGTGAAGTGTGGGAGGGCTTCATCGTCCTTGATGATCCTCTTGTTCATGTCATGAGCCATGGCACGTGCACGCCAACTGTCTCCATGGTGCTCGATCTCTCGCTCGAGTTCCACGCGTTCTTGCTCGAGCGAAAGTCATGCTTCCTTGATCTCTTGGTGCCGGGCCTTCAGCTGCTCCACCCACAGGCGAGGTGGGGCCCCTACATCCCTCTCGACCTCATCATCGAAGTCATTTGTTAGGGTAGCCTCTCCCATGTGGATGCTTTCGACGTGTCCCTAAGGGGCATCTGCCATGAAACATTCACGAGATGGGGATGACTCCCCCTGTTGGAGTCAGAGCTAGAGGGTGACTCCGATTCTCCTATGAGGAGCTCATGGAAAGATTCCACAATATATTCGGTCATCCCCATGAACTCATCATTCATAGGGGATGGGGGAGTGCATTGCGCCACAAGGTGGCCAATGGTTTCTATGGTGTTGTGTAGACCAGATAGGAACATCATCGGGGCACTCTGGACGAGGTATTATGGGGAGAGTAGCTCTTCTCCAGTAAGCTGCATCATGACATTGATGAACGAGAAAGTGAGGTGGCACCGGTCCTCCTAGGATAGTCGGGGTCCTAGGAAGGCGCCGAGCTTACGCTCTAGCCCCCTGTAATCGAAGCCGAGGAGTTGGTTGCTCCCGGGGGCGTGGGCCTCCGGTGTGTGCAGCTGCAGCTCCTCAAGCGCCTCGGTGATTGTGTCGAGGTCAGCAGAGTGGAGAGGTTGGATGGCGGTGGGAGCCTGCGCCAACTCTCCCTCTGTTGTGATGATGAAGTCTAGGTTCCTGAAGCGCATGTGCGCGCCTAGGACCCAGCTGACGCCGTGACTAGCCATCCGAGCCCTAGTGTGGATGTTGAGATGCGCAAAAGTCCCCTACCTAGCGCACCAACTGTCGGTGTTTTCGGACCACCGATGAGTAAATTTGTATTTATGCGTCTGGCTCGGATGGTGTGCTCGGAGGACACAACGGTTTATACTGGTTTGGGCGGAACATCCCTATGTCTAGTTTGCTGCTGCTCGTGTTACTGGCACTTGGTTTGTAGTAGGGGTTACAAACGAGCGAGAGAGGGAAAGGATCCCAAGTCTCTGGTGGAAGGAGTGAATGGGTGCTGAGAGCTCGAGCGCTGCTCAGTCGTGTGTTTGTGTCATGCTTTTGTGTGGATTTGGATCTGATCGGCTTTCGATGGGTCCATCACCTTCATGGGGCATCCTGCTTTCCCTTTTATAGGCCAAAGGAAAGCGTGGGTTATAGTAGAGGAAATGGAGAATAATGAGAGAGAGAGAAGAAGGCTGCTAGGACCGCCAGGTCCTTCTTCTCCTTCATGCGGGTCCCACTGATCCTATAGACATCAACAGGGACGGCTCCATGTCATGGCCCTATTCGTCACTAACACCATGCGTAGGCATCGTCTGCCGATTATGGCGTCCCATTCCATCACAACGGGCATCATGGTGAACTGACACGCATGTTAGCGTTCGTACAAGGGTTAGGCAGAACAACACCGGCATGCCTGACGCTATTCTTGATGTGAATCCTCAGGTATGGCCCATCATGGCCACGGGTTACATCGGGGCATGTCGGTCTCTTCCTTAGTGTTAGAGTTTTGACCTAGGCCAACACGCCTGGACCTAGAGTGGTTGGCGGTGGTATGGGACCCCATCGGGCGAGACAGAGCCCGCACCCGAGGGGTTGGGCGAGGCGGAGCGCAAACCCAAGGGTTAGGTGCGACGGACCCCGTGGCCTCGGGTTCAAGCGAAGCCGAGCCCACGGCCTCGACGTCGAGCGAGATGGAGCCCGCGGCCTTGAGGTCGGGCGAGACGGAGCCCATGACCTTGGGCTCGGGCGAGGCGGAGCCTATGGCCTCGAGATCGGGCGAGGCAGAATCCTCCCCCAGAGGACGGGCGAGGCGGAGACCGCGCACCTAGAGGTCGGTTTGAGCTATAGTCGTGCTCTTGACTGCTCCGGATGAATCAATGTTGATGGCCTTTAGCTCCTCCTCTTTAGGTACCCTACTATTGGTCCCCGACAGGTGGCCCCGTCGCATGCACCGGCTACACCTGCGCGGACAAATGCGGGAAGTAGCGCGAGAATGGCCCGCCAGGGCCGTGTAGCCACCCGCTTGCTGGTATCTTCCCCACCCCACCCCCTCCCCACTCTGTGCCATCGAGCTCCGCGTGTACGAGCCTCCATTCATCCAAGCAGCAAGTAGATGCTACGCTGAAAGCGCATATTGCAAGAGTTTGTTCTAAGTGTTTTAGATGTTTAAGAGGTATGTTGCAAGTGTTGTATTTTGATGTTGTAAAAGTAGATCGGGATGTTGCACATGTTGTAATGGCTATACACATATGTTTCAAGTGTATATTCCAAATGTTTCATATGTTCCAGATGCATGTTGTAAATGTTTTATCTGGATGTTGTAAAAGTAGATCTAGATGTTGCATAAACATGCATGTTGTGAGCATATGTTTCAAGTGTTCCAGGTGTTTTCATATGCATGTTTGCAAGTGTTTTCATCTGGATGTTGTATATGTTTGCAATGGTTTTCAAGTGTTTTTTCTGGTATTTTTCCACAGGTGTTTCAGACACTTGTTTCAAGTGTTTTATTTGCCTTCAGACGTATGTTGTAAGTGTTGCACCTAGACGTTTTAAAAGGAGATCGGACGTTCCATCTCCCTCCTCGCTTTCTGATGCCTCGCCTCAGTGTTTACTCCTCCTCCTAACTTCGGCTGGGCATCCGCCGCCCTCTCTCTCTTTCTCGATGCTGGTGACGTTCGGGGCGACATGGGCCCATGTGGATGCGTGAAACGGCATGAAAAAAGGCTACAGGTGCTAGCGTCTGGACTCTAGCAAGCCTATATATTATATTAGTCATCACCCATCAACATAGGTTAAAGTGTTGAAAATTTAAAATTAAGTGAACCAGATTAGCACACATACCTAGAGACTTGACGTACGGCTGTCCTACTCCTATCGCTCTGCACTCCTGCCGTCCTGTGGGCTACCGGCTACGGACCTGGTGAGTGGCAACCTGTAGCAACTCCGCACCGCTGTTTGCTCTGAAGGCCGCCGTCCTGCGGTCTTGCCGAGTCGGTGATTGGGAAGACGGAAGATCGGAAGACGCGATCCGACGATCGAAAAGACGGAAGAGCAGAAGACGCGACATTGGGGCTAAAACTAGTGGGCTTCAAGTGCTGGAAACTATGGGCCCCTGAAAATTGGGGGCCCTGTTCCGTCGCACGGGCCACACTCCGATGGGCTCGGGCCTGTCCATTTATATAGAATAACATAATTTCTTTGATTTTTATAGTTAAAGTTACAAAAATTAATATAATGCTAGGATCTCTGTTGACCCGGTCTCTATAATTTTTTTATTCATTCATTGTCACCACATTTATTCAGCATCGCTTGTCTTTCTTCGGCTTCTCCAGACTAATTTTCCTCTAGCCTCCAGGGACGTAGGGCATTGCTGTATGTCCACCCCCCACCGCACGCACGATTTCCAGTTTCTTTTGCAGTCTCTCGACACCAGCAATCCCTCCCATGGAAGAGCTTGAACTTTCTCTAACTCTTTCATAGATCTAATAGAGGGATGTCATCCAGCGGAGCTCTGCCTAGCAGTGGTGATAAAACGTATTGTTTCTTCGTGTTGCAGTATGAGATATTGCAATGTTTCAATTGGTGATTTTGGATGTTCAATAAAATAGATGATTTCTCATCATGCTACGATACAACAAAGTTAAATGTTGCAAAGATGGATTTTGACCTGGAGTTGCAACAAAATTGAATGTTGCGATCATTTTTTTGACGTTTCATACACTAGATACCATTAAGGAGATTGTATCACATTTCATGTTGCAATGACAAATTTTGAGCACTTTTGCTTTATGATCAAGAGTAAACTTTTTTGATGTTTCAGTCTCCTCCGTTCTCATACTGGTGGCACCATGTAGGGGCAATATGATGGTATGTGGTGGTGTTCCAGCAATCGTTGGTATTGTGTTCTGATTTGCGACGCAGGGAAGGAGTGGCTAGGCCGTGTTGCAGTGGTATGTCGGAGATCTATCATCTTAGACGCTATCACTCGGAAAAATATCTGGAGCTAGCAATGACATGTATGCAATGCTTTTTATGTAGTCTTTGGATGGAAACGAAATGGACGCTGCATTTGAGCCCACCCATGTCTATGTTTTTCTTTTTTTTTTCTCCTTTCAATTGCTATGTTCATTTCATATTTCCCGTCATTTTAGTTCTGGTCTTTCGTTTTGTTTTATAGGCTATCAGGAAGCTTGTCGTGGGGGTCCTCCTTGTATCGCCAAGGAACAAAATCTCCTCATCGGACTTTGTCAAGGAGCATTGTTGATTTTGCCATACCATCTCATTAGTCATAATGTAGTTAATCTAGTCATACTCTAGTTAATATTAGTTTGGGTTCTCATCAGGATCCTGCTATGTGTAGGATACATGTGAATGTGAAGTATGGCAAGGACATGAGCTTTCTGAGAACCAAAAGAGCTATGCCATTTCTGTTATGTAATCGACCATGTTGAACTAGTATTAGCTTCATGTTGCAAGTACTTACATCGTATGTTGCAATGCTTGAAATCCAAATGAATATATTGTTGTAGTTACTTCCATCATATGTTTCAGTGGTCCAAAATATTATGTTGCAATGCTTCAAAAGAATATATTGCAATGCTCCAAATAACTTGAGTGTGTAATCGACCATGTTGAACTATTATTAGTGGCCCCTTGCAAGTACTTCCATATTATGTTGCAATGCTCCAAAAGAATTTTCATTGGACCGATGAACACACAGACGATGGCACTAAGTGTTCCTGCAGTGCCTTTAGTACCTTTAGTAGTTTGTCATTTGATCTTAATTCATTGTCGTTATAAAGCAGTAAGGGGTTATACGTGTTATCTATGAGTATGTGTGAGGCACGATTTATTTAATCATCCAAGGTTGTACGATTTATTTCAATCTGTTGATCATGGTTGTGCCATCACCCCGTTCGGCTGCTCCACTTGTGGCTGATATGGGCTGATTTCGGCGGATGGGTAAGGCCTTTTCAGCCCAGGCGTTCGGCTGGCCTTCTCCAGCCGTTCGGCTGGTATACACACCTCCGATGGCGCCGTGTCGATTCCCTCTCTCCCATTCGCTCGCCCGCTAGGGTTCCAGTCCTTGCGGCGCTGCGCGCCTCCGTCCGCCGCTCCCCGCCACCCCCAACGCCTCCACCTCCCGAACCGGACACCCTCCGGCCGTCAGTCGACCGCAAACGCTGGGATCTGCGCTGCCCCCCCTCGACCCGTCGCCTGTCCCCGCCGTCGATCCGTCGTCGATTGGCGGCGCCGCCGGTTTGTCCGAGGTATTTCATCGCTGTCGTTGCCTTTTTCGTCCCTCCCCCTTCAGATCTGGCCGTCAAAGACCTCTGACATCCCGCTTTCGTTTCAACAGATCATTGCTCGTCCGGGATCCGGTCGATTTGAAGTCTGATCTGGTTGTTCACGTCCTCATCGCCTCATTGGACCCGTCATCGGCCGTCGATCACCAGATCCTGTACGTAACCGTTTTAAGCGCACCCTTCCCGCTGTTCTTACGACTCCGGTTAGTCTAGGTTTAGATTTGTTTGCAATCGTCGTCCCTAATTGCTACTACACTTCTTAGTTGCTCACAATCCCCCCCTGCGTTGTCCTGTCCACTCTAGGAACCTCGTATCCATCTGGTGCTGCTCCTCGTTCCCAGCACTGGCACTTTCGTCCTCCTCCTCGTGCTCGCCTCCGGAAGGTGTGCGCTACAACCTAAGGCCCAGAAGACCGATGCTTCCAACGAAGGCAAGTTGACATGCATTTACCTTCCGCATCTTGTACTTCCTGTAATGTGCCTAGTTCATAGCATGTCTTGTATACGTACCGATTATTCAAAAGCAGTGTGGACATAATACACTTCCAACAGATGCCCAACCAACGTGCCACTTGGGACCTTCCCACTACCAAGTTGTTGCTGGACCTCTGTATAGCAGAGAAGGACAAATGCAACTTCACCCAGAAAGGGTTAACTAGGGAAGGTTGGAAGAACGTGTACCGAGAGCTTAGCAATTCAGGATTCTCCTACACGAACAGGCAGGTCAGCAACAAATTGGGTAGTCTGAAAGACAAGTTCAATACATGGAAAACACTTAATAACCGCACTGGACTCGGGAGTGATCCTTCAACGGGTCGTGTTGTGGGTGATGACGAGGGGTTGGACTCAAATGAGGACACTCAGGAAGAACCCCACGATGGCAGCCAAGACGAGGTAATTGATGCAACGATGCGCAGGCCTGTTCGTTTGTTACATTTCATCTTGCTTACCGCCTAAACACATTGGTTAACATGACTAATCCTTGCAGGAACCCATTGACCCTCAAGACCTTGCCACACCACCACCATTCCTGGATGAGCTGTTCACTCTATTCGGCTCCCACACCAAGGTCAGGGGGACTTTCATGTGGTCCGGTGGTCTTAATGATGCAGCACGCACTCCACCAAGGGTGGCACAGGAACACATCGGCCCTTCGAGTGTCGGCACTTCTGCGAAACGGTCAAGCAGGGACCATGTTGTTACGAGCCCTCAGAAAAAGAGGTCTTGCAACTTGGGCGAGTACATGCACAGCTTATCAGAGAGTATTGCTGCAAGGAGTTCCCGTGAGCGAGGCCGAAGCCGTGAACAAGAGGAGCAAAGCGAAGTGATGCAGATCCTACGTGAAGATGGTGTGCCAGAAGGGTCAGAGTTGTTTATGATGGCATTACATCTGTTCCAAAAACCGGCGTGCCGCGCGCAGTTCAAGAACATTGAAGAAAGGGCCAATCACGTGAAGTACATCGAGTGGACTTGGAGGCATAGCATGCAGACCGACAACCATTAATAACATGCTTCGTGTGTAGTAGTGGAACAATCAGTTTTCAGCATGCTGTTTCGTACTTAAATTTTCCTCAATGTAATGTTAAGTGCATCTGGAACTATGTTTGTAATAATCTGCACTGGTTTGTGGACCATATGATGTTATAATCGTGCTGCATTGTTGTACGATTTAGTGTTCGCTTGAACTACTTAATAGTTACTGTGTTACGTCTATTTTAACCCTTCTCCAACTTGAAGACTGATCGTTTGTTGCTTTCCTGTCTTGCAGTAACGGACCTCGGTTAGGCAGCAACTACAACCACGACAATGCACCACTGAGGTTAGGCAATATCTACCTTGTGCAATTTGTTGTGGACCAAATGTACAGATTGGTTGGACTCTGCATTAATCTATATGTAATCTGAGATGGTTGTTTGTTGTTTGTGGTGGTCAATCAGGTTGCTGAAACCATGGCTGACAGCGACGACACCAGTGAACATTCAAGTGACTCAAGCACATATTTCTGGGACGTGGCAACGCTGGCCGCTGCCTATGGTGGATATGTAGCTGCGATGGAGAATCAGGTTCCAGTGCACCCTCCTGGGTTACGTGTCCAAGAACAGAACGGTGCGTCATTTGTACAGAACACCCTAGCTGACCCCAAAAGGTGCAAGACTAACTTTCGCATGTCCCCTGAATCTTTCATGGAGTTGCATAACATTTTAGTTAGTAACCATGGCCTTCAAGGGACTCAGGAAATGGATACTGTAGAGGGGTTAGGGATGTTCCTTTGGGCTATGGGCACACAGCGATCACAACGCGATATGGCAGATAGATTTAGTAGGGCATTGGCCACGGTTAGCACCAAGTTTGGTGAAGTGTTGGATGCTGTGGTGTCCTTTTCTAACACGGTTCTAGTGCCTAAAGATAGGCACTACAGAATGATTCATGAAAAACAGTTCAAGTACACTCCTTTGTTTGATGGTTGCATTGGAGCTATAGATGGCACACACGTTAAGGTACTTGTTGATCGGACCGTACACAATGATTTCATTAATAGGAAGGGCTATACTAGCCAAAATGTGGTAGCAGTATGTGACTTTGAGCAGCACTTCACATATGTTGGTGTGGGGATGGCGGGGGCAGTACACGACATGTTCGTCCTTAGGCAGGCGTGGGCAACACCGACTTTTCCACACCCACCTGAAGGTTAGTTGACTGGCCTGCACTAGTAGGAGTACATTTCTTTGTTGTTGTGCAATATGTTGTGCTTCTGCCTTTGTGAACTTGTTTGGTGTTGTGTAGGTAGGTTCTACTTGGTCGACTCGGGTTATGCAGGAGAACGGGGTTATTTGGGCCCACATCGCAACACCAGGTACCACCTGAAGCAGTTTGAGGACAGGCGGCCTGAGAGATTCGAAGAGGTGTTCAATTTCCATCATGCAAGTCTGCGAAATGTGATTGAAAGGGGATTTGGGGTGGTCAAAGCAAGGTGGAAAATTTTGAAAGAAGTGCCTCACTATCCTAGGGAAAAGCAGAACAAGATAATCCTGGCTGCTTTTGGGCTGCATAATTTTTTGCGGGATAAGTTTCCACCAAGACTAGTGAGGGAAATCACCCAATTGTCAGTTGACTGGGTTGCTGCAAATGCTTCTGATGATATGCGTCATGTACGCGATTGGATAACGCTTGGACTAAACGTGTCGAGGAGTGCGGCTGTGAATGGCGGGGAGCAGGTTTGTGGATGGGCTTGCTAATATAGTGTTGTAACCAAGTCTTCACTTGTGCATTATATGGGTGAAATCTTATTTTGTGAATGTGCAGGTGCAGCTAGGTGGGTGAGGCGTTGCTGAATGTGGTTTGGAGGATGCCATGACGAAGATGGAAGGTTGGGTATGTGACTTTTGCATGGCTATCTTCGTTTTCCTGTGATTTTGTACCTGACTGGAATTTGTATGTCCTTACTGCAATTTTTGGCCTTGCAGTGAATGCATATGGCTCATTAACTAATTTTTTTCAGAAGATATATCAAAATCCCAAATATACTCGCACCTCTGTTAGCCTGTGCTGTGGTCAATAATTCTAACAGGCTATTTTAATGTAATGCAATAGTGTAGCTGCACTTCTCATTTCATGCTGCTTTATATAGAGATATAACCACCAAATCGTATTTAGCTTTTCTTTTGCTGTAATGAAGTCATTATTAACTTACTAGATTCATGGAAACAGTTTGGTCCAACTCATGCGATGTCTTTGCATGTTCATAGCATCTTGAAACTGTTGGTATGAAATTTGCATGCTAAAGCATTGGGAGCTAAGCACTACTGTCCAGATTAGTGACTACTTTATTGTATATTTTATCAATTTTTGTTCAGGCAACACCTTGATTGACTGAGGACACAGTAAAACATTGTGTTGATCCAAGATTAAAGGGAGAGTATCCTCCAAAGGGAGTTGGTCAATGTGGTTTGTAGGATGCCATGACGAAGATGGAAGGTTGGGTATGTGACTTTTGCATGGCTATCTTCGTTTTCCTGTGATTTTGTTCCTGACTGGAATTTGTACCATACTGGAATTTGTGGCCTTGCAGTGAATGCATATGGTGTAAGTTTAGGTTAATGAAATGAACTGATGTATGTTTCAGAACATCTGTAATGCAAGCTTACTGCTCTGTTAACTGTACTGAATGCAATGGTCTGTCCTATGAATTCATTCCAACATATGGAAGTATATAACTGCTACAAGTGGATTTGCTTGTGCATAACTGCTACAAGTGTATTAGGCCATTGAACCGGCTTTGCATGAGTGGTTTCTTGTGTCTGTAATCGACTTGTACAAATGAACCTTGTGATGACTTGTAAATTGAGTGCATTGGTTACCGGCGTCTTTTTTTGAATTCAAATGCCTGGAACACCATCCTGTTGGCGCCATTTTTTGAATTCAAATTCGAATTGGCTGCTGACCGGCTGCTGGCCATTCCGCTGGCTGATTCCAGCTGATTCGGACACTGTAGCGTACGAGCAGACCAGCCGGAATCAGCCAGAAGTGGACCAGCCGAACGGGGTGATGTCTCCAAGGCAACACACTGCTCATACCACAAAGAGGATTGCTGAACAATTCCATGAACACTCTCTCAGGACTTGGAAATATGAAATCATAGTTTTTTTTTTATTCTGTTTGATGCACAAACATATTTTTTTTGTTTCCAGTACAACTCACGGCTAGTTGTCCTAAAATTAAATCACACCCACATCACTATCATCGCATATGCACGATTGACCATTTGTGTTTGTCTCTTCACTTTCTCAAATCAGAGTAGTTTCAGCGCTGCCTCAAATGAAGCCACCAACTTTTGGCTAAAAAGGAGCTGTAAAGGGCATTGCCGCATCGGATACACCGTCATCATCTGGATGATTTCCTCAGAAATGACAAGATAGAGGAGATGAGAAAGTTGCTGGTTTAATAAATATGTATAGTACTAGGTAGCGTGCCCGTGCGTTGCTACGGGATAACTAACAATTTATACTAAAAACACACGGATCGCACGATAAGATAACGATACTGTTAAATTAAATATCAACGTTAAAGTAACATTTAATCCAAAAATCAAAGTTTATGAATTTAACACAGTCACGGAGTGCGCGGCGTCGCAGGCTCACAAACTCTAGAGCTACCAGAGATTGAGTCGAATCCAACCTAGAGCCTCGGAACCCTACATCTTTTCCTGGACGGGCTTCACTTTGGATGCGCCGGTAGCAATATCAACGATCTCTAGTCGATGGACCAAGTCGTATGGATCCCCATACAATGGCTCAGACATGTAGATTTTGTTCTCCTTATACTTGGATACACTTGTTCCACTGAAGCTTTCATTGAAATGTTTAGACACAAATAGTGTCTGATCACCGATGTCTCTCACCCTGGATCACTCTGGCATACGGTCGTGGAGGTTGCACTTGTAGATCGCGCTGCTGTAGGTGAAGCTCTGTGTCTCGTGGAACGTGCTCACCATGGTATCCACAATGTGTAGCTCACCGTTTGATTCCAGTTAGCTACGGTGGCAGAGCCCCGCAGGTGGCGACAGCGATGGCAGCAGCGTTGCGGTTGGAGTAGCGCCGACGTCGTAGCTGCTGGAGACGGAGATTTCTCCAGTGCAGTCGATCGTCAAGAACTTGTCTTGACAGTAGATGATAGACCCCACGGAGAACTCCAGTTTGATGTCGAGCAGCGTCCATGCACTGTCGACTCCAACCCGACAGAACGCGACCTCCATGGAGCACCCAAGCATGGCCATGGCCACGCACTCGCGGCCGGCGGCGTCAGGCGGCGCCGAGAGCACGATCTCACGGAAGAACACGTCCCTCATGTCTTCTAGTTTGATGGCTCTACCTGCGGCATCAGCGTCCCCGTAGCTGTTGGTGGGATAGAGGACCCACCGGCCGTGGACCCTAGACACGCGTTTCGATGAGGACACCGCCGCGACGTGTTCGTCTGCTGGCGGGAGCTCAACGCGGAGGGCACGAGCACCGATGAATGGATTCAGCAACGTCATGGACGCCGCCTCGTGCATGAGCGCCAGCCACCCACACGAGGAGCTGCACACCACCTTTCCGCGCACATCGGGCAGCGTCTTGGACAAAACCTTCTTCGAGACACGGTAGAAGCCGACGCGGTCCGAGTCGGGGTCGAACGGGAGCAGCAGGAGCGGCCCATAGGGCGCAAATGGGACGGCGGCGCGCCATGGGGAGCAAGCGGATCGGAAGGACACCGTGTCGTGGCCTGACACGAGATGCTACCCGATGGACTCAAGGAGATCCTCTGGCAGGCCGGATCTCCAGTCAGAGAGAGAGGTAGGGACCTTCTCTTGGGATTGGGAGGCTGAGCCATGGAAGACAGGTGACATCAACTATGGTTCACGCAAGAAACAGCAAGCGAGGGCGATGGAACACGTGAGCGTAAAACCAAATGAAAGGAGGAAAAAGCTGTCCCTTTTGCAAATGTAAAGATGGGAAGTAATTAAATATAGGCAGATTTGGCAAGGTTCTCAGAAATACAAAGAGGTTCTCTTTCCTTCTGTCTTAATTCTCTTTCCTTCTGTGTTACTTCCCTTTCCTTTTGCTCGTTGCCATGTATGCTGGTGCATGTAAACATGCAATGTGTATATGGATAGCACAATAATTTTCTACTTTCTATTTTGTCGTGATTTCTCTATCACATGACAAGCAATATTCAATCAAGGAGAATAGCATAATCAATCAGTAATTAAGATATCGTGGGATCGTAGGCGTGGGCAGACGGATGAACCAAAATAAATATCGCATCAAAACAAATGTTGCACCAAAAAATATCACATCAAGCATCAGTGTATCAATGCCAACCATTGACTCATCCTCTAGAGTTTACAAATGTAAGTCATGCAATAAATTGCAACAATTCAGGGCAAGTTTAGTGAGAAAGGTTTAACTTCAGTAAGAAATCATCATTCTTTTTCTTGCGTGCCTATATCAGATTGTTCAAAAATAAACAAAGATCAATCCACAGACATTTTGCAGTGCAGAGATAACTTTGTGACCTGGCTTGGTGTTGCTGTTACGGGAACACCAATTCAGTGAGCGAGGTCTAGAGGTGCAAAGACCTGATGCCAAACATCTGAATACCATCCAGTGTAATAAAAAAATTAGCAAGCCAAAAATTCAGTGGCCATAAAAAAGTTGACAAGAGAAAAGTATCTAATATATTTTACCAGTAAAGTATCTAACATTGGTACACCAAGCTCATGAATTGAGACTATCAGTAAATAAATAAGGCTCGAGCTACTTGAAACGAGATTGGTACACACAAAGGGCTAACTATGCTAAAAAACAATGGCATCCAATGTGCAGGCACACAATATCGAAAAATAGATGATTAACTATATAACAAGAACGCCTGCAGCATCATGAACTATGGTTGTGTAACATCATGAACGACGAGCAATGGAGGACGGGCGACGTCAATCGATCTACATATGCGAAGACGACGGCTTGGGTGCACGACTCAGGTGGCGTCGAGATAGCGGCGCAGTAGCCGAGGACGACGGCTCGGTGGAATGGCGTGAGCAAACGGCGAGGACGACGGCGCGACGTCGTGGAGGCGGCAGTGTACGTGGCGCACGGGGAGGATGGCGGCACGGGCGCACAGACCAGACGATGGAGCAGGTCGTGGATGGGAGATCGCATGGGGAAGGGAGATCGCACGGGGAGGTTATCTTGCGGCGACCTTGCGGCGATCGATCATGTAGCCACAGGTGCATCCACTGGTAGGCAGACGGTGGATGATCCATTGTTGTTGCTTCTCCACTACACGACGAGGAAGAAGTAGGGGCGGCTCGATCGTGTAGGGGCTTGAGGAATGGGGCGCGCGACGATCATCTTCGTGCAGCGACCAGTGAGGCGCTTGAGTCCTACCAAGAAGACGCGTTCGATCGTGCAGCGATGAGCGACGATGGTCTTCCGTGTTTGTAGCGCATGCAAATCAGGGTTAAGAATTTCATATTTGTGGCACGAGGACGGTATGATCGAGCGTGAGACATGGGTGATCGCTTTCCTTGTTTGAGGCAATTAGGGTCAAGACTTTCCGTGTTTGTAGCGCATGCAAACCAGGGTCAAGACTTTTCGTATTTGTAGCGTATGCAAATCAGGGTCAAGACTTTCCGTGTTTTCTTCGCACTAAAGGACGTAGCATGCGGGAGATGTCGTGGGATCACAGGCGTGGGCAAACGGACGAATCAAAACAAATATCGCACCAAAAAATATCCACACTTTGTTCTTTTTAGTTGTAGGAGATATATGGAACGTCACAAAACAAATCAAAAAGAAAGGAAAAAGGTAAGATCTCTTTCTAATAGCTGTAGATACAGGAATCCACCCTATGGCATTACTGTCATATCTATTCGTGTTTAAACATGTCTCCCATAGTTACCATCCGACATACGACCTTGTGATTGTAAATCTGCTTCTAAATTTCGGTTCAGTTTTGTTCGCTTTTGTGTAGATAGAGTTGCCTCGAATTAGTCGCACTCGCACCAGTGATGTAAGATGTGTAGATATTCATAGTTTCTCAAAGGCTGTTTAGTTCATCACCCGTGACGACATAATAATGAAGAGTTCGTGCTTAGCATCTAAAACTATTTATTTATTTGCTCCCGCCCACTGTTCATTTTTAAGGAAATACATATATTTTTTTAAAAGATTTTATTTGACCCTCATTTTGCATTTTTTTAAAAATAAGAAATTTTTACAGCAAGGATTTATGTACAACAGTGCACTTTTATTAATAACAATAGTGGCATAATAAAAGTGGGTAATTAGAAAACATATATAGTTTTTTGTTATCTAAACTTTTTCCATGATAGCGGATGCTGGTAATTTGAATGTCAATTTGAGGGTATTTTACTTTAAAAATTGATAATGGGATAAGTTAGTAACTTAGATTTTCTTAGTGATTACTTAGATTATGTATCATAATGGTAGGACGGGTAATTTAGATGCAAATTTAAGGGTTACTTTAAGTTATTTTTCATAGTGGTAGAGATGGGATTAACTTTTTAGAAACAGAATATATCCAATGGTTGTATTTATCAAGGGTGATTAGAGTTTACCAAATTTAAGGTCAGGTCTTTGTGATTTAATTTGTTATATTATCAAAGTGCACAATTATATTTTATCAGAAGATGCCATATATATGGCAACTTTTTTTTATCTAATACCCACATTTATAGTTAATAAAAGATAATAAAGTTTAAATTTTAAAATACGTACATGCTTTATATTCGTGGACCGAGGGAGTATAGATTAAGTTGGGGCTACCCTGTTGTATAGGTAGTTACTCCGTATTATGTAGTAGAGTGCGTTTGAGCTTCAATTTCCGGTAGTGAGTGGACTTCATTTCAATCCAGAATTCTCCGGCGTTGTAATCCAAGTTGATTGTAGTTATTTATTTAATCGAGCAAGTTGCATCCAATTAGGCTACTTGACCAATTCAAGCTCACAAACATATCAGATAAACAATTAATTTGGTTTCTCGATCACCTTGAAGTTTTGGAAACAATAAGACATCGAGTAACAACCAAAAATAATATTTGGACGTATTATGGACCTTGTCAAAGCTTCAAAGCATATTATAGAGACGTCAGGGTCCCTTTCTTCTCCTTACTTTCTTCCCCAATCTTGTCTGATAGTCGCATCAAGATACTAATAAATCAATTGCCTATATGTTAATAATGAAGTAATCATGATGAATTCATACACAGACACCTAAACTCAGATGTGCATCTGTTTTTTTTTTTTTTTGCTGCTTTACTCTACACATGGAACGTTATTATTAGTTTGTATAAGTTGTAACATGTTTCGGTTTTCTCTTAAGTAAACATATAGATGGCCAACGGGCCGGGCTGGCCCGAACCCAGCACGAGCCAGTGCCAGGCACGGCCTGAAAGGGGTTGGGCCGACACGGCACATCGTGCCTCCCAGGCTGTGCCGAACCGGGCACCGGGCCTAGCCAACGGCCCAGGCACAACCTGTCGGGCCATTTTTCGGGCCAGGCCGGCCTAAGCCCGAGCGTTTTAGCAAGCTGTGCTAGCCTAGCAGCTCGACGAGAGGGGAACGGAGGCGTCGTCGTCGCCTCCATGCGGGGTGCGGGTGGCGAAGGGGCCTCCGCTTCCATGCGCTGGCGAGCTCGCTCCCAAGGCCGACGTCCTCCATGTGCCCGCGCGACCTCCACGCACGAGGGGAGCCACCGTCGCACTCTGCTCCAACGCGCTCGCCGAGGCTCAGGCATCGTGGTTGTCGGATCTGGTGGAGGCGGAGGCGAGGCACCCGCCGACGTCGAGTCTGGTGGAGACGGAGGGGGATCTGGTCGAGGAAGGAGGAGGCAACGCGATACTTGCTGAAGGTCAGAGTGGGGAGCGGGTGGGGGCTGCGGGTGCGGAAGCGAACGACAGGCGTGACTCACAGTCGCAACGTGGAGAGGGAGGCCAGAGGGAGCCGGGCCACTCATGTCACAAGTGCGGCGCCTGATGGGATACGAGAGGGGGCGCGGGGCGCTTTAGCAGGCCTTGCAGGCCAATCTGGGGGAGGCCAGACCGCTATTGCGCCTTCCGTTGGAGGCTGGGCCGTGCCGGGCTGGCACGTCGTGCCTAGGGTAAGGCCCAGGCACGGCCTGCTATTCCGGGCTGGGCTATCCTGGGCCTGCACGCCATCGGGCCATGCCGTGCTCGTGTCGGGCCAAAATTGTGAGCTTCGTGCCGGGCCGTCATGCTGCGGGCTGCATGGCCAAGTATAAGCAAACATCGTGACTTCTTTTTTGACACCAACTAAATATAAATCCATTGTGATGTTTCAAGTGTATTTTTAAACACGCTTCCTAGATTTCAGTTTAGGAGGAAGCAGAAGGAGACGGCTGCATGGAAGAGGATCTCGCTGGCGTTGGAGACGAGAAGTTCGCCGCCGATAGGATTCCGGTGAGGTAAGTTTTCCAATTTCGACCGGCTTAGAAGGGATTTGGGGGGTGGGGTGGGGGGCATGCAGTGGGGACGGTACTGGGCGGTTTAGGGGCCCTGGTGGCGATGGAGGCGGCCGAGCTAGGTCGGGGGGGGGGGGGGGCGGGGGGGAGGGGGGGGGGGGGGGGGAAGGGAGGACGCCGCTGGCGCGATAGAGTCTTGTCGGAACTCCGACGAAATTCTATCATGCAGCGGCAGGGCGGTGGGGGTGGGCGGCGGCTAGCACGGATGCGGGGAGGTAGAAACCTCACAGATGGAACGAGGAAGATGAATAGTGCATGCGTGACCCCAACCACACGATGATGATCCGGCGGCTCTGCATCGTCGCCTGAGAGAAACCCATTTTTCAGACGCCTATATTATAGTGATTAATTCCCATTTTTTAACTCACAGTTACGCTATTCCATGCTATTTTTATTTTTATGGATTTTCGAGGCAACTCTCATGTTTAAAATAAGTGAAGTCACATGTATGAGAACTATTTTCAGAAGCAGCCGTTTTCTATTAGCAGAGATAGGCATCCCTGTCAAATAATCTCTGTTGATGGGCATTTATAGAGACGGTACCTTAGAATATCGTCTCTGTTAATATTATTGTTTACAGACGTGGGTGAGTTAAAAGATGACCATGTCTATTAATGGTTTATATGTCATGAATGATATACCGCGTCACGTCTCCGTTATGCTCAACTCAATATAAATAGGATTGAAATGATTCAAAGTGTCAAGCTAGTCCCAAATGGAAGTCAAGGAAATTAAAAAAGAATGAATAGGTGACCAAATGTACATCCTTACACGCGGTAGACGGAAGGCTTCGATGCGTCTTGACGCAACATATGTCGCGTCCTAGATTTCAAGGACCCCTTTGAGACCTGACAAGAATAAACAAAATGTGCGTACCCTGGACGAGACGCTAACGAAACACTAGACTGGTAGGTCTGTCGCCTGTGCCCTGTAGGTCACTTTCTGTTCCCCACGAAATCCGTGAATGAAAAGGATATGTCTTTGTTAGTTGGGGCTCAAATTATATATATGCGCAGCGTAGGAAGAAGTTCAAGTTTCAACTAGGAATGTTGTTTTGGAAACTATTGTAGATTCGAATTCACCTATCTATGCTCTAGTAAAATTTGAAGGAAAACCGGTCGTCTGATCTGATCTAATCTACATCTACCACCAGTGTTCTTGTTTTGCTCCGGATCGATAGTCCTTTTTAAAAACTGAAAACTGAATTTGCTCTCTGTGTCCAGTCCTGAATACTTGGTCAAGCCAAAAGGTGTCTGTCAGACCCTGTGTTAACTTTCAGACCAAGAAATTTTCAAGTAAAGCACGATTTATATACTCCTGTATAACCAAAAAAATCAGCAAACCCCCAGGCTTATACATTATCAGCAGGTAAGGTAAGTCCTCAGCAGCCTCTTTATCAGCAGCTTCCATTTGTAAGGCTCCCAAGAGGCCAAGGCAGTAGCCATCAAGATTACAACGCGTTCACTATTTGCACAAGCAACAACAGCCACTTCATGCATCCTCCATCCTCCTACTTCTTCTTCCTCTCAAAGCTTGCTCCCGCAGTCCGCACCCTTATTTATACTCTGCTCACCCACCTCATGCTCATAGCATACTAGGAGTACCTGGCAGCACACAAGTAGCACTTCACCACCACCTTCGCCGTACCTCCAGCTAATAAGGGCCGGGCATATCCACCCATGGCGCTCAAGCGCAAGGCGTGTCCGACCTTGGCCGACGACGACCATATCCTCGCGTCGACGCCCCTCGCTACCGGCGCCAACAACAGCTTTGCGCCAGCAGTGGCGGCGGCGATGACGGAGTCGTCGTGGGCAGAAGCGGCGGCGGGAGGGGTGGCGGCAGCGCAGCGGGCCCGGAAGCGGTTCGTGGGCGTGCGGCAGCGGCCCTCCGGCCGGTGGGTGGCCGAGATCAAGGACACCATCCAGAAGATCCGGGTGTGGCTCGGCACCTTCGACACGGCCGAGGAGGCCGCCCGGGCCTACGACGAGGCCGCCTGCCTCCTCCGCGGCTCCAACACCCGCACCAACTTCTGGCCCCGCGCGGCCGTCCCCGCCGCCGTTGCTGCTGTCATGCCGCCGCCCCACCACCAGCTGGTGGCGCCTGCTGCACCGTCCGCTCTGCCCTCCAAGGTCACCAGCCTCCTCCTCCTCCGCCTCAAGAAAGCACGCAGTGCAAGTGCTGTCAGTATCACACAGCAGGACGCGCCAGCGCAGCAACACCAGCATGGGTACGGCGGCGCCGGCGGCCCCGAGGAGTACAGCTTCCAGGTAGACGACTTCCTCAGCTACGACAGCACCAGTGACGTGAAGCACGAGGAGGGGTCCACCGGCTCCCAAGGAATAACGGAGGACGACGGCGACAAGGAGGGGGTGGTGGCCTGCAAGGAGGACGACGAGGCGCCGCTGGACTTTGGGTTCATGGACAAGCGCCCGTCACCGGCTGATGGTGACGCTGCTGACGACGCGGCGGGGCTGCAGTACTCTCCGTTCGAAATGGTGGCAGCGGACCTCGGTGACGACGACGCGGTGGAGATGGAGCCGCCGCCTACTTATGGTGGCGAGGGCGAGGGCGAGGGCGCCGGCGAGCCGTCGGCCGCGATCCACGAGGTGATGAAGAGGATGAAGTACGAGAGGAAGATTTCCGCGTCGCTCTACGCTCTCAGCGGGGTGTCGGAGTGCCTCCGCATGCGCATCGGCGACGGTGGCAGAGGCGACCATGGCAGTGCTACTGGGAAGCACGAGCTGGCGCTCTCCGGCCTGAGGGACGCGTGCAGGAACAAGAGGCAGCAGCAGGAACAGGGACAGCACGAACCAGAAGTAGTAGACAAGGAAGGTAACGTCGTTGGCCATGAGGAGTGCTCGAGCTGCAGCAACAGCTTCTCGTCGGAAGCAACGAGCTCTTCGCCGGAAGCAGCCAACGACTCCCCGCAGGAGGCGAAAGCAGTAGACAACAGTGACATGCTTCTATGGAGCTCCCTTGATCTGCCTCCTATCTGCTGAAGTTTATTGTTATAGAATGATAAGTTTTAATTAGAATCATCGAGTATTAGAATTATTTATTTATGATATTGTTTGCCTCATGATAGAAGGATATATATAGATACATACATAAGAAGCCCTTTTATGGTCACATAGTTTGGCTTACTTTCTATAGGAAGAGACAGTTTTTACTTCCAGAATCATCAATAAGATTTTAATTTAACTACACATGGCTTAATTATCATATATGCATGGTTATAACAATGTTGCAATATTCTTGTGACAATTCATATATAATGTTCATATTCTGTTATGTGTATACTGCACTAACATTTGTCGACAGTACTACTGATCTGTCCATCATTGCCGGTTCCAAACCAGCCATCACTGTTGGGATTTTGGAAGCGGTACTAGGCAAATAGCTATTCCTACCATTATGGAAACGGCGATGATATCCATGTTTCCCTTGTATGGTACAACTTGAAACTGGCTATCATTGGTGGTTATAGGATACAATTGGCTATGAAAATACTTGCTAGTGCTTATTTCAGAATTAAATAGGTGGGAATACATGTCTAACGAGCATACATGTCTCAGTTAGCTACACCAAAATATATTGCAATTTGCAAGTATCACAAATCTATACATCAAGTTCTAGTCACAAAGTCCATACGCAAGTTGTAACCACACAAGTCCGTACATCAATTTTGACAATAACTATCCGAGCTCCATATCCCTAGACAAGGTGAAATTGCCACCCTATGTCACTACCATCTATAATGAACACGTTGAGTTGCTCTTGGAGTGCGAATAACTCAGATAGCAGCAACTCCCTAGTGGGTAAACAAATCTACCATAGAAACAATAGAAGTTTTAAAATCTAACCACAATTCCATACAACAATTTAAACCTACTATCATATGATAACATAAATCATACAAATCTCACCATTCCCAATAAGCTTCATGTCATCTCCGGTGCATGTGTGAAAGAAACTCACTACATAGAACCCACAATGATCATTGACACATGAAAGAAACTCACTATATAGAACCGACTATGATCGCTGGCAAGTAAAAGTTCCATATGAGTGCCCAAAAAGGGTTGGATTGGTTATTATGAAACATCGGTAATGACGATATGGTGGAGGGCAAGACAACCCCACATCGTACAGTTTCCATTTAAATTTGACTATATTTTGAGATAAAATTGTACAGTTGCCCCACCCCCCCCCCCCCCCCCCCCCCCTCAATCAAAGGAAAAATTGCATTTCTGGTTCTGCCTCTAACATGTGTTAGCATAGAGCCTAAAAGCCTTATTATATTGGCGCCCGTGTATGCCATATGGCACATGTCCACACCCCTAACCTGCATATGGTTGTACAACCGTGAGCTTAGCATTGACACCATTTAATTTTTAATGCCCTAAAGTCCAAACGGCTCATATCCTTTTGCTCAAGTTTAGTGAAGCACATACACTCTCACCAATCTAGTTACAATTTCATTCTCGCTTCTTTTAAATGGGTTAACAAGGCGGGATCCCATAAACCTCACATGAAACATATACATATGGGCGTCCATGGTTCTAATTTGAATTAGATCAGGATTTCATATTAATTTTGTTCCCAGCGTCATGATCACTTGCCCTAAACAGTATACCCTTATATCTTCAGAAAACTCTCCCGTGAGCTGCTTGATTACAAAGTAGTCTAGCTATCTCCCATGAGATTAGACTTTGAATGCTAGCAAACCATGTTAGATATATATTGATTCCGATCCGTAGTAGGGTCATTCATTTATTGTTTTAGAAATTTATTAATACATTTTGAGTATTTGACTACACCATCATTCTGAGGCTAATTTTTCATGCAGAAGTTGAGGTCGCATGTTACAAATCAGGATACTGAAAAGATAATCATGCTTATGGTCTTGCTAAGTTTGTATTCTTTTGCCGTATCTATATATTTCGATCTTTTGCAAATCTGTGCTTGAAATGCGCATGAAAGCCAGGGAATAGTTATATATATGTGTGGTCTTGACTCTTGAGTACACTTGGTCGAGACCCTTAGATCCAGGAAAACATATCGTTTTGTATGTTGGTATGTGTTCGCTAAAATCCAAATCTGTCTGTTGGGATTCACTGCACTATTTGCGCTGTCGTAAAAAAAAAATGGTTTTTGCACAACTAGTGAGCTGAGGTCAGCTCATGTGTGTGAACTGGTCAGGAGAGATTATTATTGGTGTTTTAGGGAAGAAAAATATGTTTTTAGACGCGGGTTTTCGGTGTTCCAACTGTGTCTACCTATATGAGCATGTTTGGTTTCCTATATCCACATCAGTCAGGTTCATGTGGACTTAGGTGTGCTATACATTTGGTTGCCTGCAAAAGGGAGCAACGAGCCTGGTTCTCTAGGAACGAGAATGAGATCTGTTTCTCTAGAGCCAGGCTCGTAGGATGCAAGGTATTAGCATATAATTAACATCATATAAGGCATACTAATATATTTCAAAGTAAATTAAGACTTATTATGGTAAAAATAAGTATTATACAATCAATTCGAGCAAAATAAATATTATCTTATTAGTATTTGGTTTTTATTTCAATTTAAGCAGCCAACCAAACAAACGCTCTACTTAACCTGACCTTTTAGATTCAGTGAACCAAACCACTCAACAAGTGATTGTATATCTTTGGTTTGTCCCTGTGCAACCTGATTGGTAGATGCAAGCCAGGCTCCTTAGGTGAACCAAAGAGGCCCATAGTCCATGTGTCTAAAAATACATGATTTATGGAGACAGGTCAACCATATCTAAAAACAAAAAACTCAGCTGCCCTCAAAAAATTAATTTTAGAAAAATAAAATAAAAAACCATACGCCCCCACCGCCGGCACTATTTCTGAAATAGCTGCACCGAGTATGTCTAGAATGGCTACAACACGGAGCACGCCCAGTAAAACGCAACAATTAATGGTACTGATAATCTTCGCCGAGCTAAAATACTAGTATTGTCTCCGTTTCTTAAATACCCTAGTACAAGGAATTGATGATAGAGTAAATTGCACCGGGGTTCTTAAACTTTCGGGGCATTCCCATCTAAGTCCTCAAACTAAAAAAAGCTATCATCTAGCTCCCTAATTTATTGTCGTCGCACACCGGCAATCCAAAACTCTCCACACCAGCGCCAGCATCTGACGTGGCCATGCCACGGCGGCAGCTAGCTCTGGGCATTCGGGTAACCTGAAATTTTTGGGTCGGTAGTTCGGGTACTGTCGATGTTTTCAGACCACCGACGAGTAAATTTGTATTTACGCGTCTGGCTCGGATGGTGTGCTCGGAGGACACAAGGGTTTATACTAGTTCGGGCGAAATGTTCCTACGTCCAGTTCGCTGCTACTCGTGTTACCGGTACTTGATTTACAGTAGGGGTTACAAACAGGCGAGAGAGGGAGAGGATCCCAAGTCTCTGGTGGAAGGAGTGAACGGGTGCTGAGAGCTCGTTTGTCGCTTAGCCATGTGCTCGTGACGTGCGCTTGTGTTTTTTTGCCCCCGGTCTAGATCTCAATCCCCTTTCATGGGGCACCCTGCTTCCCCTTTTATAGGCGAAGGGAAAGCGCGGGTTACAGAGGAGGAAAAGGAGAAGAACGAGAGAGAGAAGAAGGCTTCCAAGGCTGCTGGGTCCTTCTTCTCCTTCATGCGCGTCCCGCTGATCCTGTAGATGTCAGCAGGGACGGCATGGCCGCAGGTTACATCGAGGCGTGTCAGCCTCTTCCTAGCCGTCAGAGTTTTGACCTAGGCCCATACGCTTGGACCTAAAGTGGTTGGCGGCGGTATGGGTCCCCGTCGGACGAGGCGGAACCTGTGTCCTCGAGGTCGGGCGAGATAGAGCCCGTGACCTTGGGCAAGACGGAGCCCGCACCCAAGGGGTCGGGTGAGACGAAGCTCGCACCTAAGGGGTCAGGCGAGACAGAGCTCGTGGCCTCGAGGTCAGGCCAGACGGAGCCAGCACCCAAGGGGTTAGGCGAGACGGAGCTCACACCCAAGGGGTCGGGCAAGACAGAGCTCGCGGTCTCGAGGTCCGGCCAGACGAGCCCGTGGCCTTGGGGTCGGGTGAGACGGAGCCATGTCCTTGGGGTCAGACGAGACGGAGCCCACACCCAAGGGATCGGGCGAGACGAGGCCACAACCTTGAGGATGGGCGAGACGGAGCCCGCACCCAAGGGGTCGGGCGAGACAGAGCCTACGGCCTTGGGGTCAGGCGTGACTTTTTAATATGTCACGAGCTATCCGAGGAAGTCAGTGTGGGCGCTAACTTCCTTGCTTTGGGTATCCCTAATATTGATACCCGATAGTAGCCCTCGAGCCTGCGGAGGAGTAGGATACTCCTTTGGAGGCTTTTTTAGACGGGAGGACTCTGAGGGCATTGGCCTTCTTTTTTGTAGCCTGCGGCGTGTCCTAGTAAGACGGCGATCCCTTCTTGTCGTGACTGGTCTTCTTGGGGGTATGCAACCATAGGATTCGGGAGGTCGGAAGGATATTTCTTGATTCTGGTCCCCTAGGATCCAATCGGTCCGCCATCGTACTGCGACCGTGCATTCGGTGTCCTTGCAAGTACAACTTCCCTTAAGCCCCCGCGTGTAGTAGGGGTCCGGTTGGGGCTCGGCTCATCTTTGTTATCGTCATCTCTCAAGCATTTTTTTGATAAAACGGAGGGGCTTGAGCCGTGCCATGTTTTTCTTCGATGGATTAAACATGGTGCTCGATGAGCTATTAACAGGCTAGTCCGAGTGGGGCCCTAGCTTCCCATTTGTGGGGTCTAGCATGGGTTAGCTGGTGACCGACTCCACACTCTTGACGGCCAATCCATATAGTTCTCGGGTCCGTTCGATCGGTCTCAAAGGGCTCGTTGCCTTTCTTTGAGGAAAAACCATGGACTGAGAACCAGCCAAGACTCGAACGTGCGCCCGGATACTAGCCGCTAGTGGGCCCATCCCTTTCCACCCCTCACTCTAAGGGTGCCCCGGAGCGGCTGTGAACCCGTCGGAGGGCCAGCCTTCAAACTCTAGGGCCTAAATGGGCCGTAGGAGCATTTTCAACTCTGTATCCCTCCTTACCTATGACGGTTCTTGGCCCATCGACCGGGGGAACCATCATCCGGCGTGTCCTTCGATGGCGTGGCTAGAGATAGCATGCGCACAATCTTTGGAGGGAGGTGACGTGGTGCGGCGCAGCGAGCACGTGAACCTAGGTGGATGGTTTGCCTTCTTGCCCCACTCCGTCCCATAAATAGCGCCCTCCTCCTTCATGTTTCTACACACCAAAACCACAGCCTTACCTTTTCCGTTTCTCCACCACCGCCGTTTGGATCTGCCATGCTTGCTAATCCACTGCTAGAGCCCTAGATCTATAGCTTCCGCTTCTTTGCCACCACCTTTGCTTCTCCACAGCCACCTCCATCCTCCATGGATTCATGTACCGCTCTGATGTTACCCATGTGCTCATGGAGGGCCTCATCAAGCGTGGTCTTCTCCGTAGGAGGACCGATGCGGTGGAGTGGCTTGTGCTTGGCCATGAGGATGCGCCGGCGTCGCCCGACGGCTATGTTGTCTCCTTCACGCTCTTCCATGAGCGCGGACTCATGGTTCCTCCCCACCCATTCTTCCAGGGTCTGCTGCACCACTATTAGATCAAGTTGTAGCACTTGAACCCTAATAGGATCTAGCACATCATGGCCTTCATCACGATGTGCGAGGGGTATCTGGGGATCGAGCCCCACTTCGAGCCGTGGAGATATTTCTTCTCTATCTCCTTGATCAAGAAGAAGGAGAGATGTCAGGAGACCTCGAAGTCAATGGGATGCATGGGCATCCACCTCTGGGGGTAGTGGGCGGCCAAGTACATGCCCTGCTAGCTCTCTAGATCCAACAAGGGGTGGCACTCGCATTGGTTCTACCTAAAGAATGACCCTATCGCTCCCTCGCCGGTCTTCTCTGGGCGTCTGATCGAAGAGGTACCACCATCATGGCCATGGGGGCCACATGTCAAGGAGAAGAAGAGGATGTGCGACCTCCTCGAGGCCATTGCATTCCTAAAGACCCACGACCTCCGCGGGGCCACCGTCATTGGGAGGTATCATGTGAGGAATGGTGCGCGTCCTCTCGCTGTACGGGATGACACCCGATGCGTAGCTCATC
This sequence comes from Miscanthus floridulus, assembly GCF_019320115.1. Classification (NCBI taxonomy): domain Eukaryota; kingdom Viridiplantae; phylum Streptophyta; class Magnoliopsida; order Poales; family Poaceae; genus Miscanthus; species Miscanthus floridulus. The sequence continues at coordinate 47,753,654 of NC_089580.1, read as the reverse complement.
AGGACGATGCTCTCCTAGGGGCTGCTCCACAACAACGAGGTCACACAGCACATCAAAGAAGCCATGGGGGAGGCCAATGCCATGTTCCCTATCCCAGGGCATCCCATGATGCGGCCGGACATGGGCTTCATCGAGCTACCGGCGGGGTCAGTCTTCTAGGACTCTGTCGCACCACTGCCAGAGCATGCGGCCATGAGGGTGGAGAACCATGCCATAGATGAACAAAGGAAGAAGAAGGACGACGAGGAGAAGAAACGGTAGACGAAGCAACGAGTGAAGCTGCAGCGAGGGAAGCGGCGTCATGGTTTGTTGAAAGAAGAGGAGGAAGAAGAAGAGGAGGAGGAGGAGGATGGCTCCATGTTGCCCATCCTATGGGATGATCTGGCCACTGGGGATGAGTACCCACTTTCGCTACAGGCGGGGCCCTTCCCAAGGCATGCCACGGGGTAGGAAGGAGAGGACGCTCCCCCGAAGCCGGCTGAATCAAAACACCCCGCCCTGTCCGGAGCTTCGACGGCAGCCTCAAAACCGACAGAGTTAGGTCGCCTCGCCTTGTCTGGGCCTTCGATGGTGGCCCCGGAGCCGGCAGAAATGGGTTGCCCTACTCCGTCTGAGCCCTCGGCGGTGCCTCCGGAGTCGGCGGGAGGTGGCCGTTCTGATTCGTCTGAGCCCTCCGGGCCAAGGGAGGGCTCAAAGCGGCAATGTGCCGATGAGGAGCAGCTAGGGTCGGGCAGGCTGGCCCCAAAACATCCTTGTATGATGGTGTCAAGGTGAGTCAAGAGTTTTTTTGTCCTTTTGTCTTAACAGATTTTTACCGTGAACTGACCGACATGTCCCTTGTAGTGTCGGAGGACATGGGACTCTCTTGTGGCTCACTCCAAAAAGATCCTCCTCCAACAAATGTGCCAGGAGCTAGCTAACGCCGCGTCGGTGGTGAGTGTGAGTGGAGTCGGGGCTGCCCGGCATCGACCGGGGAGGCGTAGCTGATGGCTACATCCACGGGAGAGCAGGCGAAGGAGGACGGGTCTGGGGTGCCCGTGGCGAGCACGGTTGCAGTCATTCGTGTCCTCAACATCATAGGCGGAGGCGGCATGGCCAGAGCCATCATCCATGTAGGTGACCATGTCCATGGTAGGGGATGGAAGGGGGCGCACCTGAGGCATCCTTCATGGATGTGGCGATTGGGTGGGCCTCCGTGTCCACGTCACCCACACCCTTTATCGGTAGAGGAGCCGCCTGGAGGAGCTGCCACCACAAGAGAGGTTAGCGCCACTTGAGATCGGCATGGGGATGTCCCGGTCTCTGGTCTAGGTGATTGCCCTTTATGAAGCAGTAGAGGAGAGGGAATGGGGGAGCGTCCACATGAAGGTTGGGGATGTGGTTCGTGCCCTGACCACCATGTTGAGCTCGATGCACGATATTATCACCCCAGTTGGCCAGGTATGATATGACCGTGCTTCTGACCCTCATGTTCTCTTTCTACACCTATAAGTCTTGTCTTCTTCGCAGATCCTTATGACCCATAGCTAGGAGAAGTCCTAGTTTATTGCTGAGGAGACATGGAGGAGTGAGGAGCTGGTTGCACAGCTTGCTGTCGATCATTAGGAGGTGGCTGAGCTTGCCCCTACCGCCTAAGAGGTGGCTGACCTTCGAGTTAGGGAGAAGGACACTTGCGATGACGCCTATGAGGCCAAGGAGAAGCTCACGGCCCTAATCGAGAGGGGTGCGCACGGATGCCATAGAGGCTAAGCGGCTACGGAAGGAGCAGGATGATTTGCTTCGGGCTGTAGAGGAGTTCCACACAAGGATTGATCTGGATCGCCAAGAGCGTGCCATTGCTCAGCAGCGGATCGACCACCTCGAGGATGAGCTTTAGAGGGAGAGGGACCTAAAGGTTGCAATCGAGGGTGTGTCCGCATGGCTCACCATGGAGGTCAGTTAGCGCCAGGAAGAGATCCGGTGCCTAGAGGCCGAGGTGACCCGGCAGCTTGATGAGGTGCGCAAGCTTTGGGCGGATGTGAATGGTAAGTCTCCAATTTCCCTTGTTGTCTTTCTCCCTAGAATTCATGGTAAGCCTTTTGACATAATCGGTACATGACTTGGGCAGGTCTCAACGACAAGCTCAAGGCAGAGGTGGTGAAGAGCCGTGGCCGGGAGAAGGAGCTCAGCAAGATGAAGGACACCCTATAGAAGGAGAGCGACAAACACAACAACCTGCGCGTCGCCGTCCAGCTGGTCTGCGACGAGCTCGAGCTGGCCCCAGAGCAGGAGACAAGCTCACTCGCAACTGGGCATGTGATATGGCAAGGGGCATGCTTCACTTTGGCGTTCACCGATCGTTCATGATTGCTCGTTCTCATTACAAGAACATCGATCTGGCAACAATGAGCCAGGCGCGCCCATCTATACTGATGCCGAGCTAGACGACATCGAGAAGGAGGTGGCCCCCTAGCGCATGACCTTTCTGCCAAGATAGAAGATGAAATCATCCCTCCGAGGGGTTAGTTTAGTCAGATAGGTTAGACGGCGCATTTGTAATAAACAGACAAGTTCCAACCCTTCTGTTTCATTTAAACAAGCTTGTTCTTTTGTTTCTGTTGAACATATTTGTTTTTTTCTCCCTTTTTAGGTGTAAAAAGGGTTAATGTGTTCTGACCCTTCCTATTGTTAAGACTGTAGAGATCGAGGTGTGGGTGAGAAACTCTGATCACGCTGGTAAGCAAGAGTGTCGTAGCCACTGGGGCATAGGATTCTTGCAGTCTGACCAGTTTTACTCAGTGTTTGTTTCCGCAAACCTTGCCTCTATGTTTTTAATGTGAGAAAGGGCGACTGTTTTAGAATGGATATATATACCCTTATCAGCCCCCGAGTGAGGCCCGACCCCTTGCCATTGCTAGGGTCAGGTTTCACTAAAGATTGAGGAGATGATAGCAAAACTGGTAAGAGAAAGCATTTTTTGTTTCAGAAACGTTATTCTTAGTTTTTGTATGTACCCCTCCCTAGGATCCGAGCCATCGTCCTACAACCACGCATTCGGTATCCTTGCGAGTCCAACTTCCCTTAAGCCCCTGCACATTGCAGGGGTCTGGTCGAGGGGTTAGCTCATCTTTGTGATCATCATCCCTCAAGCGTTTTTTGATAAAATAGAGGGACTGAGTCGTGCCATGTTTTTCCTCGATGGATGAAACATGGTGCTCGGTGAGCTTTTAACGGGCTAGTCCGAGTGGGGCCCCAGCTTCCCATTTGTGGGGGTCGAACATGGGTCAGCTGGTGATTGACTCTAGATTCTCAGTGGCCAATCCATATAGTTCTCGGGTCCATTCGACCGATCCCAAGGGCTCATAGCCTTTCTTTGAGGAAAAACCATGGATTGGGAACTAACCATGACTCGAACGTGGGCTAGGATGCCCATGGTGCTCGTGCACCCAGGTACTAGCCGCTAGCGGGCCCATCCCTTTCCAACCCTCAGTCTAAGGGCGCCTCGGACTGGATGTGAACCCATCGAAGGGCCAGCCTTTGAACTCCTAGGCCTGAATGGGCTATAGGAGCATTTTTAGCTCTGTATCCCTCCTTATCTGTGACGGTTCTCATGCCTATCTACACTGACGCTGAGCTAGATGTCATCGAGAAGGAGGTGGCCCCTCTAGCATAGGACTTAGCTGTGAGATAGCAGATGAGATCATCCCCCAGGAAATTAGTTAGGAAGATAAGCCAGGCAGTGAACTTGTAATAGTGGACATGCTCATAAATTTCGTTATGGCCAAACAATTTTTTAGCTCTTCACCCCTTTTTGTATAAAAAGGTTAGTACGTTCTGACTCGTTGCATCATTAAGGCTATAAAGCTTGGGGTGCAGGTGAAAAAACTCTGATCACGCTGGTGAGCAAAAACACCATAGCCACTGGGGCGTAGGTTTTTTGTAGTCTGACCAGTTTTACTCAATGTTCGTTTCTACAACCCTTGCTTCTAGATCTTAACATGAGAAAGGGTCGGGCATAGAGAATGTCTACTAGATAGATATACTCTTTAATGCATTCTAACTCTTTCTATACTTAAGGCTAAAAAGCTCGGGGTGCGGGCAAAAAACTCTAATCACAATGGTGAGCAAAAATGACGTAGCCGCTCGGACATAGGTTTCTTACGATCCGACCAGTTTTACTCAGCATTTCTTTCCGCAACCCAAGCTTCTAGATCTTAACATGAGAAAAGGTCGATCATAGAGAATGTCTACTAGATAGATATGCTCTTATCAGCCCTCGAGTGAGGCCCGACCCTTTGCCGTTGCTAGGGCTATTCGTCACTAAAGATCAAGGAGTCGATAGCGAAAACGATAAGAGAAAACGTGCATAGATTAAGATTAAAAGTGATGTAGTTGTTCGATGTTCAAGGCGTTGACGAAGACTTTGCCATCGATGGTCCTGAGCCCCTTGCCGTTGCTAGGGTTGGGTGTCACTAAAGATCAAGGAGTCGATAGCGAAACCAATAAGAGAAAGCGTGCGTAGATTAAGGGTAAAAGCGACATAGCTATTTGATGTTCCAGGCGTTGACAAAGACTTCACCGTCGATGGCCTTGAGCCTATAGGTGCCTGGTTGAAGCACCTCTGTGATGACGTATGGTCCTTCCCACGGTGGAGAGAGCATGTGGTGGTTCTTGTTGCTCTGGACAAGGCAGAGCACTAGGTCCCCGACATTGAAGGCCTGACCCAGCACTCGACGGTATGGTACTAGCACAAAGCTTGCTGGTACTTGGCCGAGTGGAGCAGGGCAACATCACGCGCTTCATCTAGCTAGTCCAAGGCATCTTGGAGGGACACCTCAGCTCCCTATTCAACGTATGCCCTAACCCTCGGCGCTCCATAATTGAGGTCGATTGAGAGGATAGCCTTGGAACCGTAGACCATAAAGAATGGTGTGTAGCCAGTGGCCTGGCTGGGGGTCGTCATCAGGCTCCATAGCACCATGGGAAGCTTTGTGACCCATCATCTACCAAACTTGTTCAACTGGTTGAAGATCCTAGGCTTGAGGCCTTGTAGGACCATGTCGTTCGTGCGCTCGACCTGCCCGTTTGTGCGGGGGTGCGCCATGCCGGTCCAATCGACGCGGATGAGGTATTCATCGCAGAATTGGAGGAACTTTTTCCTAGTGAACTGTGTGCCATTGTCCATGATAATGGAGTTCGGGATTCCAAAGTGGAGATAATGGAGTTCAAGGAAGAACAGCATGGCTTGCTCGGACTTGATTGTAGAGATCGGTCGAGCCTCTATCCACTATGTAAACTTGTCAACATTGACAAGCAAGTGTGTATAGCCCCAGGCGCCCTCTTGAGAGGTCTGACTAGATTCAAGTCCCTAGACCACTGAATGGCCACATGATGGGGATCATTTGGAGTGCTTGGACCAGCAGGTGGGTCTACCGAGTGTAGTATTGACACCCTTCACTAGGTGCACACGATTTGTTCAGCATTGGCTACTATGGTCGGCTAGTAGAAGCCTTGTTGGAACATGTTTCTGACCTAGGGTCCTAGGTGTCGGCATGGTGCCTATAGACCCCACCATGGATATCACTCAGCAACTGCTTCTCTTGTTCGATGGGGAAGCAGCGCTATAGGATTCCTAGTGTGGCTTCGCCTATAGAGCTCGCCCTCAATAACTGACAAAGGACTTGGCACGATGCATGAGCCGCTGAGCCTCTAGTTTTGTCCATCGGTAGTGCCTCACAGAGGAGGTAGTTCGAGGTAAGGCATCCTCCAGTCGGCCAGAGGGTCAGGCTCTATCACTGGATCCTCATCAAGCTCCATGACTTCGGGGTCAGATGGAGCCTACCAGGTTAGCCCCCTGAGCCCAAGGCAGGCGGCCAGTCACTGGTCTATTCTAACACCTCATAGTAGACCAAGGGCTTGTACTGATCACTAGCGAAGATGCCCATCGGCACCGGCTCTTGGCCGAACACCGTTTTTGCCAGCGTGTTGGCTGCCTCATTAAGATGCCTCGGGATGTGATTGAGCTCAAGACTGTCAAACTTGTCCTCCAGCTGGTGGTCTTCTTGGCAATACATAGCCATCTTGGCATTTTGGTAGCTTGATTCCTTCATGACTTGGTCGATGACCAGCTAGGAGTCGCCCCAGACATCAAGCCACCGGATGCCCAACTCTATGGTGATGCGTAAGCCATTGATGAGTGCCTCATACTCAGCCACATTGTTGGAGGAGGGGAAATGGATGCAAACCATGTATCTCATGCGTACCACGAGGGCCAAAACAAAGACCAGCACCACGCCGGTGCCTTTCTTCATCAGTGTCCATCAAATTACATCGTCCAGTAGTCTTGGTCGATGACTGCTGGCAGCATTTGGATCTCAGTCCACTCTACAATGAAATTGGCCAGCACTTGGGACTTGATGGTCGTTCGAGGGTCATATGAAATGCCTTGACCCATTAGCTCGAGTGCCCACTTCATGATTCTTCTTGTGGCATCCTAGGTTTGGATGACCTCACCGAGAGGGAAGAACATCACGACCATCACTAGATGTGACTCAAAGTAGTGACGCAACTTCCTCTTGGCGATAAGGACGGCATATAGGAGTTTTAGAATTTGGGGGTAGTGAGTCTTGGAATCAGACAAGACCTCGCTAATGAAGTACATGGGACACTGCACTTTGAGAGCGTGTCCCTCTTATTCTTGCTCTACCACTAGGACGGCACTGACCACTCATGTGGTGGCCACAATGTAGAGCAGAAGTGGTTCCCCATCAGTTGGGGGACTAGGATCAGGGCCTTTGTTAGGAGCTGCTTGACCTTATCAAGTGCCTCCTGGGCCTCAAGCATCCATTTGAAGCGCTTGGCCTTTTTCAGAAGCTGATAGAGGGGGAGACCTCGTTTGCTGAGGCATGAGATAAAGCGGCTGAGCACGGCAAGGTACCCTATAACTCGATGTACCCCCTTCATGTTCTAAACCAGGCCAATCCTCATGATGGCTGAGATCTTCTCTGGGTTGGCTTTGATGCCGCACTTGGAGATGATAAAACCCATCAGCATGCCCCTTGGGACCCCAAAAATGACTTCTCGAGGTTGAGTTTGATACCGTTTGCTTAGAGTTTCACGAAGGTCTGCTCTAGGTCGGCTATGACCTGGTCAGCCCGTTTGGACTTGACCATGATGTCATCGACGTAGGCCTCAACGGTGTGCCCGATGAGGTCGTTGAAACACTTGAGCATGCAACGTTGGTACATAGCCCCCATGTTTTTCAGACCAAACGGTATTGTGACGTAGCAGAACAATCCAAATGGGGTGATGAAAGACGTCGTGAGCTGGTCAGACGCTTTCATCATGATTTGATAGTACCCAGAGTATGCATCAAGGAAGCAAAGGGTTTTGCACCCTGAGGTCGAATCGACTACTTGGTCTATGCATGGCAAAGGGAACGGATCCTTTGGATACACTTTGTTGAGACCCATGTAGTCAACACACATTCTCCATTTCCTACTCTTTTTTGTATAAGAATAGGATTGGCTAATCACTCGAGGTGGTATACTTCCTTGATGAACCCGGCCGCCAAAAGCTTCGCAATCCCCTCACCGATCACCCTACATTTCTCCTCATCGAAGCGACATAGGTGCTACTTCACTGGCTTGGAGCCTGGCCTAATCTTCAAGGCATGCTCAGCGACTTCTCTTGGAATGCCTGGCATGTCTGAGGGTCTCCACGCATAGATGTCTCTATTGGCACGGAGGAAGTCAGTGAGCGTGCTTTCCTATTCGGAGGAAAGCATGATGCTGATGTGCACCACTTTGCCCTCAGAGCCATTAGGGTCTATGAGGACCTCCTTGGCGCCCTCTATAGGCTCAAAAGTCCTAGCCAATAGCTTAGGGTCAGGCGCTTCTTCGACGACCTCCTCCCTAATGGTTTCACGCTCTTTGGAGGCAACAATTGTCATGGCATGTGTTCGCAGCACTCGACCTCACACTCATAGGCACGCTAGAAGGAGGTGCTGATGGTGATGACCCCGCATGGACCTTGGCATCTTCAAATTCAGATAGGTATAGTTGGGGATGGCCATGAACTTCATGTAGCATGGATGTCCTAGAATGGCATGGTAGATCCCATGGAACCCGACCACCTCGAAGGTGATGGGCAGATCGATCTACCCAAGTGGCACGGCCTACTTTTCAGGCATGATGTCATGGAAAGGTGCCCTGGTCGGCTAGATGTGTGATCGGTCGATGCCCATGGCATTGAGCAGTTTCAGTGTACATGATGTTGAGGCTGTTGCCTCCATCCATCAGCACCTTGGTGAGCCGCTTCATGCCAATGATCGGGTCGACCATGAGCAGGTATCTTCCTAGCTGCGAGGCACTTTTTGGGTGGTCAATCCGATCAAAGGTTATAGCGGACTCTGACCATCGGAGAAAGGGTGGCTCCTAGAGTCGTAGGCAGTCAACCTTTCAAGGATCATGAGGCAGCCATCCAGCGCCGAAAATCCACTGTCCTTTCCCTTTAGCGGCGTCTATGGCCTTCTTGGGCTCCTTCCTATGCTCCCCCTTGTTGCAGCCTCAGGACAAGAACCACTCCATGAGAACATAGTCCTTGTATAGGTGCTTGACAGGGAAAGCATGGTTCAGGCATGGCCCTTCGAGCAGCTTCACGAAATGGTCTAGGGTACCCTTGGTGGGCTTCTAACCTCCCTTATTGTCGGCAGTGGCCATGAGCAAGCCCTCACGCCTTTGCTTGTTCTTCTTCTTATTGGGGCAGTTGGAGGCACCTTCGCTGGCATCCTTGTCCCGCTTTGCCTTGCCCTTGGGGTGGTTGAAAATTGCCCCGACCGCCAGAAAGCATCTTGGCCCCTAGTTGGGTTTCAGTGATTAATAACAATATGAGATTACTATGACTAACATGTGTTTTGCAGATGCAATTAAGTTAGGTCATGGTAATGACAGTTGATTGGGCAATCATGGTTGTCATGCCCCTATGATGGAAATCATTTTGGTTTTCAAAGGATGGATGACAAGGTTAAGTATGGACTAGTTCTAAGTGTCGTTTGGTGTTGAAGAGACACTTAGAGTAGTTTAGGACTTTGTTTTTCCTTTGGCTGTACTATTAAGGGGGTATGGATGGGTAGCTTAACCTAGAGCCTAGTGGGTTAGGTGTGGTGCACACTTGTCAAATCTAGCACTAGGTAGCTCCTAAGTAGCCCTAAGATCAATTGGAGCGAACTTCATTCACATATGATTGCGAGTTAGAAGTAAATGGAGGGTCAAATGTTGACCGAACACTGGTTCCGGTGTGATCGGACATTGGCGCAAAGTTCGGTCAGTTCATTTGATCAAGGAGAAGTCATCTAGATGTGACCAGACTCTGAGTGAAATGTGACCAGACGCTGGGTTCTAGAGTTCGGTCAACTCCAGTAAGGTTCTAGAGAGGGAGAATCCTGATCGGACGCGTCTGGTCAGTGCTGACCGGACACTGAGCAGCAAAGTGACCAGACACTGGGTGCCTGAGTCTGATCAACATCAGTAAGGTTCTAGAGAGCAGTTTTTGTGACCGAACATGTCCGATCACTACTGACTGGACGCTGGTCAGTGTTTGGTCACAACTTAACTGCTTAGTACCGGGGAGAACTGACCGGAGCGTCTGATCACCCCGCAGAGGCACATAATGGTTCATTCTGAATGAGGGGTTATAAATACTTCCTCTATTCACTCAAGGGATGACTTTTGCTCATTTCAATAGCTGAGACACACCCTTGAGAGTGCCAAGGAGAGTAATGTCCTAGTGAGGTGATTGAGATTTGAGAATCCAAGAGAGAGACCTCATTAGTGAAAAGAGAGTAGCAAGTATGCATCCACCCTTCTCATTAGGCCAAACGCATCGGTTCCTCTAGAACCAGCGTCCGGTCACCTTGTGACCAGCGAGACTAACTCCTTTTCACCTCTAACTTCTTCACCCTTGCTCAAATGTGCCAACCACCAAGTGTATCACCTTGTGCACATGTGTTAGCATATTTTCACAAACATTTTCAAGGGTGTTAGCATTTCACTAGATCCTAAATGCATATGCAAAGAGTTAGAGCATCTAGTGGCACTTTGATAATCGTATTTCGATACGAGTTTCACCCCTCTTAATAGTATGGCTATCAAACCTAAATGTGATCACACTCTCTAAGTGTCTTGATCACCAAAACAAAATAGCTCCTATGGTTTATACCTTTGCCTTAAGCTTTTTGTTTTTCTCTTTCTTCTTTCCAAGTTCAAGCACTTGATCATTATCATGGCATCATCATCATCATGCTATGATCTTCATTTGCTTCACCACTTGGAGTGTGCTACCTATCTCATGATCACTTGATAAACTAGGTTAGCACTTAGGGTTTCATCAATTTACCAAAACCAAACTAGAGCTTTCAATCTCCCCCTTTTTCGTAATTGATGACAACCCTTTCACAAAGATATGAATTGAAATTCAATTGAGTCCATGTTGCTTGTCCAAGCATATTTACCATGTGTAAAAGAATATGGACGAGTTTCATGAACCCCAAATGGTAGCAATTGCTCCCCCTACATATGTGCTAAAAGTTTGGATTGTAGCTTGCACATATGCTTAGATAGGAGATATAGGAGACAATGTCTACCAAATGATACTAAGGTATAAAAGATGGACCTTTGAAGCATGATACCAATTGGAGTGCACCATTATACCATCCTTAGCACCATGGTTAGCTCTATACCACTTAGAAACATACTTTGAAAAGATACCACTTGCAAAAACTTACTTGGAAATGAAAGTTATCTAGTGATTTCATTTCATCATTCAATCTTACAATTAGCATACATCACACACGCATGGATATTTTAAAATTTTAGAACTTATGTCATGCAAGCAAACATATGAAATGCACATTCAAATGCACCATACAATTTTATGAGCTTGCTCCCCCTACTTGTGTGATCAAAATTTTAATTGATCCCTTTCCTTTGTCATATTTCTCCCTTTATGTCAAATTCTCAAATTCTCTCCCTATCACTTGTATCTTTATTTCTCTCCCCTTTGTGTTGTCTTTTCACTTATCTTTGTGCACTATTTCTCCCCCTTTGTCATCAATGACCACAAAGGCTCAAAATATGGATAGGTAGAGATTATCAATGTCAATCAATGGGGTGAGGATCATTTTCCCAAATTTGGTCCAATCTAGATCATTTACCAAAGATATTTAACTCGGTTTGATCTAAGGACAAGCTTCTTGACACCTCCAAATAAGGGTTATCTTGTACCATGTTGAGTTAAACACTTAGAGCTCATTTTCTAGATTAAACACTAGGTTTACAAGCCCATAAACATGTCATATGCTACCACTAGATTAAGTCAAGCATAAAAGCAATAGTGATACCATATAAACATCAAATTCATTTGATTTTCATGAATTAGCCTAATAAAATGGAGAGATGACTAGATGCACTAAACATGTCCTTAGCAAGGATGTATGTCATGCCAATCAACTTTTACCTTGGATTGCTTAAAGGAGAGGCATGTCATATAAGTGGGGGGGTGCATCAACACATATTTGAGAAATCTAATATATTCAACTCATTCCTTAGCTTGCAAAACCTTTTTCTCATCCAATGGCTTGGTGAATATATCGGCAAGTTGATCTTTAGTGCCTACACTCTCAATGCAAATGTCCCCTTTTTGTTGGTGATCTCTTATGAAATGATGGCGAACATCAATGTGCTTTGTTCTTGCATGTTGAACCGGATTGTTGGTCAACTTGATTGCACTCTCATTGTCACATAGCAATGGCACTTTCTTGAACTTGATTCCAAAGTCACTCAAAGTGCCCTTCATCCAAAGTACTTGTGCACAACAACTACCGGTGGATATGTATTCAGCTTCGGTAGTTGATAATGCAATACTATTTCATTTCTTTGATGACCATGAAACAAGTGATCTTTCCAACAATTGACATGTGCCTGAGGTGCTCTTCCTTTCAACCTTGCATCCCACATAATCCGAGTCGGAGTAACCAACTAGCCCAAACTTTGCTCCTTTGGGATACCATAAACCAACATTTGATGTATGCTTCAAGTACCTCAATATCCTCTTTGTAGCCTTCAAATGACTTTCTCTTGGTGAGGCTTAAAATCTTGCACACATGCATACACTAAACATGACATCCGGCCTTAATGCGGTCACATAAAGTAGGCTTCCAATCATAGACCGATACAATTTTTGATCCACCATGTTGCCACTTGCATCACTATCCAAGTTACCATTTGTTCTCATTGGTGTGCTAATGACTTTGCTATCATTCATGTCAAACTTCTTGATCATGTCCTTGATATACTTGCCTTGACTTACAAAAGTACCATTCTTCATTTGCTTGATTTGAAGACTAAAGAAGTAACTCAACTCTCCAATCATGGACATTTCAAACTCATTAGCCATCATTTTTTCCAAACTCATCACAAAAATCTTGATTGGTTGATCCAAATATGATGTTATCAACATAGATTTGCAACACAAACAAGTCTTTTTCAATCTTCTTGATGAAAAGAGTGGTGTCAACCTTGCCCATTGTGAACCCTTTAGAGAGTAGGAAATCCTTTAATCTCTCATACCATGCTCTAGGTGCTTGTTTCAATCCATACAAAGCCTTCTTCAACTTGTATACATGGTTGGGCTTCTTGTCATCTTCAAAACCGAGAGGTTGCTCAACATATACTTCTTCAACATATACAGGCAAGAGAGGAAGAGGATCCCAAGTCTCTGGTGGAAGGAGTGAACGGGTGTTCAGATCTCGCTTGCCGCTCAGTTGTCGTGCTCTTGTGCTTTTTTCACCACCTATCTAGATCTTGATCCCCTTTCATGAGGCGCCCTGCTTCCCCTTTTATAGGCGAAGGAAAAGCGTGGGTTACAGAGGAAGAAAAGAAGAAGAACAAGACAGAGAAGAAGGCTTCCAGGGCTATCGGGTCCTTCTTCTCCTTCATGTGGGTCTCGTTGATCCATGTCATGGCCATGTTCATCACTGGCGCCATGCGCAGGCGTCATCTGTCGGCCATGGCGTTCCACTCCATCCTGGTGGACATCGTGGTGAACCGATGTGTCTATCAGCATTCGTACGAGGGTTAGGCAGAACAGCACCGACACGTCCAACACTGTTCTTGATGTGAATCCCCAGGTATGGCCCATCATGGCCACAAGTTACATCGAGGCATGCCAGCCTCTTCCCTGGCATCAGAGTTTTGACCTAGGCCCATACGATTGGACCTAGAGTGGTTGGTGGCGGTATGGGTCCCCATCGGATGAGGCGAAACCCGCATCCTCGAGGACAGGCGAGACAGAGCCCATGACCTTGGGCAACACGGAGCCCGCACCCAAGGGGTCGGGCGAGACGGAGCTCGCACCCAAGGGGTTAGGTGAGACGGAGCTCACGGCCTTGAGGTCGGGCAAGACGGAGCCCATACCCAAGGGGGTCGGGCGAGATGGAGCTCACACCCAAGGGGTTGGGCGAGACAGAGCTCGCGACCTCGAGGTCGGGCGAGATGAGCCCACGGCCTTAGGGTCAGGCGAGACGGAGCTCGCGGCCTCGAGGTCAGGCGAGATGAGCTCGTGGCCTTCGGGTCAGGCGAGACGGAGCCTGCATCCAAGGGATCGGGCGAGGCGAAGCTGCGACCTCGAGGTTGGGTGAGACAGAGCCCACACCCAAGGGGTTGGGCGAGAAGGAGACACAGCCTCAAGGTCAGTCGAGATGGAGCCAGCGGCCTTGGGGTCGGGCGTAACCTTTTAATACTTCTCGAGCCATCCGAGAAAGTTAGCGTGGGCACGTACTTCCTTGCTTTGAAATTTGGATCGATACCCGATATTCGTCCCAAAAAACACTACCCGATATTTCAGGTACCTGACAATTCGGGTTTAGGTTCGGGTTTACCCAATCAACCCGAGATTCATCTGTGATGCTGAGTCGATGTTGTTGCTACCCGTTGCAGTCACCTACCAGTGCGTGCGTCGTGTGGACTATGGAAGGCCAGAAGCCGAGGGGCCTAAATCTAGGAGGCGGACAGCGGGTGCTGCGTCATGCCATGGCCCGACGTGACAATGGCCGGAGACTGGAGTGGACAATGGGTGAGGAAGCCGTGGTGGTCTCTCAAACATCGCTCATCAAGGCGTTGGGTACAGGCTCGCATAGCTTGCTCGTGCCTCACCGTCGTGTCCTCATGCATTGCAGCGCCGAGCGGAAGCTCACTCTCATAGTCAAGGCAGAGGCAGAGACGGAGACAGAGCTACGGCTGTTGGATAGGGTTCAGGGATTGGGGTGGGCATTTGGGATTTTGCAGCCACACGATATGGGTGCGGGATTAGAGTGTAGGTGGAGGCTACTGGGCTAGAGCTCGTACCCTAGACCTAGAGAGGCAGTGGTGCATCGTGGGCCGGTTGCAAGTCCATAAGCCCATGACGATTTCATGGATTAGTGGGGGGCTATGGCGTTGGGGCTAAATTAGGATTTTGGGTAGAACAGGTAAATTCGGGTACCGGGAGTCATTATCTGAATTACCCAAACTAATTTTGGAGAATTGTCTATTCCACCCTTGCTCTTCTCGCCTCATCTTGCCTCGCCGCAAGCCGCGCCGCCGAGGCCAAATCCTATCACCGCCCAGTGCCCCTCTGCTCTGTTCTGCCTCTGTCTCTCTCGTGACTGGGCGAATGGGGAGGACGGACAGGAAGACCAAGGCTGTGGCATCCAAGGCCATTCGCCTGGCACATGGCCATGTCAAGGCAACCAATAGGAGCAAGCCACCTCGCCCATAGGTTCACCTGTCATGGACTCCACTCTCTCTTCCCTTTCTTCTATGGCTTCAGTCCACGTAGACCCTAGAGATAGAGAGCACTAGTCCACCGATCTGTGCGTGGGTGCAGCGGCATAGTGTTAGTTAGCCCGCTAGCTGACCAGTCCCACGCGTCAGCCTCATGGTGGGCAAGAATGTCATTTCACCACCGTTCTCTCTCCTCAACCGGCTGCAACCGGTCCATGGTGCCCTGTGGCCTAATTTCACCGAACCAGAGTGTCTTCTGGCAAAATGCTCCAAAGTGGGTGTCCGCCAGCAAAGGACCATCACTTTGGATGTTCAACAGACAATTCTCCGAACTAATTTTGGGTATCTATAGTGGGTAGATCAAGTTTGGGTAGTTCGGGTACGGGTTTGGGTAGTTCAGGTTTGGGTAATGGGTATCGGGTAATTTGCCCATGGCTATTTCTAAAAAAACATGTCCTATTTCTCTTTCTCACTCCTGGCTCCTTCTTCCTCTCTTGAACGCACAGAGCAGGATAGCATCGGCTGGTGCCTGCTTCCAGTCACAGAGGGCTCAGCGGCGGCGACTGTCTGGCCAAAGGGGTGTACAAGACCCATGAGGACCTAGCGCCTGCCCAGGCTCCACAAGTGAGGTCACGATGGTCCACCAGTGGGAGCAAGCGGTGATCGTGGCCACGGCCCGACGCTGGCGGCGCGCCGGTGTTTCTCCTGGATGTGGGAGGGGTGCGGCAAGTGCGCGCGGCCATGGCGAAGGATGGAGGCATCCTTGGTTCGTCCTGAGGTGGCTTGCACCGACGCGACTGCATGGGCACTGGCGACGTGCGCGCGATGGTGACGGCAGGCAGCGGACGGCTAGGCGCAGGCCACCTAGACGCCGGCAACAGTCCTCCGTGCGCACACAGGAGTGCGAGGTGCACTCACGGCAAGGCTGCGCGGCTAGGGCGGCAGCGATAGCGGCCCAGACACGGGCGTGGTGACATGCGCCGCTCCACGGCGGCGGGCCGCATCGCACTCGCGCATTCGTGTGGCCGCAGCGATGGCGATGGTGCCTGCTCGCACGCTCGCAGCGGCAACGCCAACCAAACGCACGACGCCATCGCACCTGCTATTGCAGCAGCCGCCCCATCTAAAAATTTGTCGGCCTAACTGCATCCTTCTTTGATTCCTCATAGCCATGGCTCCCTCACCTCCCTAGTAACGCCCCTAAGCCAGCTGCTCGTAAGACCGACCGAGGTAATCGCTCAATTTGGCAGATTTTGCGCCGCCGGCCGCCATTGCCGTGGCTCGAGCTCCGCGCGCGGCCCCGCTCTCTGCCTCACTAAGTCAACACCACTTCGCTCGTTCTAGGTCCACCCCGATGCCCTCCATCTTGGCCTCGCATAGGTTCTAGGGAGCTTCGTCGTCGCGCCGGAAACGGGCCCCTTGCCACCTGTTTTCATCGCCACTGGGCATGCCGCCGCGGCCAGCTCGGCTCCACCCACCTCGGACTTGTTGCGGGTGGGATACACCGTGGGGAGGTGACCCCTTTGCAACTTGGCCGGTTCCCATGCTGAGCTCGGCCTTGTGCTGCCATGGCACGGCACTCATGCCTCCATTGTTGTGCGCCTCTGCCATGGCCGCTGCCATGGTGCCTGATGCATCTGCTGCCACCGCCTGCAAGCTCCCTCACTTGGCCTCGGGGAGGCCGGCCCCAACGGCCTCCACCACTGCACGACGCCTACGGTGCGGGCATGGCAAGGAGGCGCGCACCGGCGACGAGCTGGGAGAGCGTGGTGTCGGTGGAGGATGGACTTAGGAGTGAGAAAGAGAAAGGGGGGGCTGGATTTTTTTTTTTTTTGATAAATTGGCTTGGCCGGAGCGTCCTGTTGCCACCGTGGTATGGCCAGGTCAGATCCTGGTGTTGGCGTGGCGGGTTTTGGGCTGTTGGTGTGCGATGACGGTAGATTAAGAACCTAGATGAGAGCTTTTTTAATTTAAGGATCCAGATGGGAACACTTCAGAAGTTTAAAAACCCTGGGTGCAATTTACTCGTGATGATAAATTAAGACTCATTCTGTTAACTAACGTGCCCCCACCTCTTTCTTCACCTATGGGCCATGCTTAGTGAGAGACTGTGCCTTAATTTTGTCCAGAAATCAAGGATCCTATTAGGAACGTAGGGAGAAGCATCAGTAAACAAACAGCCCTAGATGAGATCCAAGTTTACGCATAGAGGAAATGGAAGAAATTCAAGTTGCGCCGCGTATGTCGCGGATGCACACATAGATATCGTAGGCTGGGAACCTTATATGGAGGCTCATAAACCATCATGGGCCAGACAACCCAAAGCACAGCCCAGTAGGACTTCGGGCCATGTGAACAGGCCTCACTTAGTTCATGCTTTTAATTACAACCATTAACTAAACTTCCAACGACGACAAGACTGGCATGGAGCTAGATAGCAGGGTTCAACGAAGAGAGCGAAGCAACAACGTCAACGAAGAAGCAGCAACCTGGTCCCACAGTTTCCCCTGAAGATTTTTGGAAATTTAACTTCGAACACGCGCTGGCACGATTCGGACCCACGTGTCATTCATTCGATGCCAGTCATATACAGTATAATCAAAGGCGTAAACGTTTTCAATGACAATTTTCCAATTGTTTCTACCCACGGCCCACGGAAATAAAATACCTATTTCCCTTTACCTTTATGCTTTAACCGTTTCTCAAAATAAAATAAAAAAAGATGACGACATTCCCAACTAGCACGGCCGTCGCGGTGTTCCCTACCACTCTCCCCTCTCTGCTCGCCTTCTCCAGTGGCGACCACGCCTCCGCTTCCTCCGTCTCGAGGCCCTCGCCCGCCTCCGCGCCGCCAGGCTGCGCCACTGGAGTCACGCCTGCCGTCAACTCCTGCCCTCGTCATCGGAGCCGGCGCTAGTGTCCTCCTCGTCACCTGGCTAGAGACCGTGAGGGTGTTGTGGTCGTGCCGTACTTCGCGCTCGCATCGAGGCTCCGTGCGCCCCGATACCCCCAGCGGAAGAAGCTCACGGCAGCCAAGCCCGTGGTACTCTTCACTCCGTCACCTCCCAGACCTGATCTGCCATTGATGCGGTTATCGAGTTTCTCAACGTGCTTGACATGGTGGCCACCTTCCCACTCGAGTGCCGCGCCTGATATGTTGCAAGCGTATGTTTTAAGTGTTTTAGATGTTCCAGAGGTATGTTGCCAAGTGTTTCATACGGATGTTGCAAAAGTATATCGGTATGTTGCAAAGTGTTCAAGAGGCATGTTGCAAGTGTTTCAGAGGCATGTTGTAAGCATTTGTTCAAAACGTTTCATCTGTTTTAGACGTATGTTGCAAGCTTTTTATCTGGATATTGCATATGTTTCACACATAAGTAAATGTTTTAGTCTTATACGCAATAAGTGTTTTCATGTTGCAAGTTACAAGTGTTTTATCTGGATGTTGCATATGTGTCACACACATGTTGCAAGTGTATGTTCTACATGTTTCATCTGCTTCAGACGTATGTTGCATTCAAATATTTTATGTTGCAAGTATTTTGTGTCTTCAGAGGTATGTTCATAGAGTTATGGAGGCACGCCCAGGTGCCGGGGGAAGGGGCGCGACGAGCCGGGTGCCGACGGATGGGGCGCATGGTGCACCTGGGGGTTCCTGTAGATGGGGCGTGCTCGTCCTCATCCTAGGTCCCGAGTCCCGTCCACACGGAGAGAGGGGAGGGGATCAGAGTGAAGCAGTGGCGTGCGCAGCGCGAGGCGGGCGAGGCGAGGAACACGTGCGGGGCGGGACGAGACAGACGAGGAAGGACTGCATCGATACGGTGAGAGTGCGGCACGTTTCTGATGGGTCATCTACTGGACCGTTTGTTAACATCGATGGAATTCTATCCCATCAAATATCCGGACACCAGCAATTCCCTTCTACCTAATCTGGACGTGTAGCATTTAGCATCACGGTGACTGCATCCAGCGGCGGATCCACAGGGGGGCTGGGGGGGGCTCCAGCCTCCTCTAATTTCTTGATTTCAAGCCTAATTACTGTAGCAAAAGCTTAATTTCACCATTAAATCTTCATGCAAATCAACATCTCCATCGTTTTAGCCCCCCCTTATCCCGCATCGTGCATCCGCCACTGACTGCATTAGCTTCTCCTCTAGAGCCCGCACAGGCGTCACACTCATTATGACCCCCGATGGCCCGGGTTGCCGGCGGTGACTGATGCTCCTAGTTTGCTGCAACGCTGACGCTGGTGGCGGTGGATGTAGCACTGCGTGCAGAGCAGACAGCACTGTTGGTTCCACTTCTAAATTTTAGTCTCTATTACATTGGATGTTTGAACACTAAATTAGAATATTAAACATAGATTAATTATAAAACTAATTACACAGATTGAGAGTAATTTACAAGATGAATCTATTAAGCATAATTAGTCTATAATTTGACAATGTTGTGCTACAGTAAACATATGCTTATGATGGGTTACCTAGGCTTAATTGATTCGTCTCGCGAATTAGTCACGACTTCTGTAGTTAGTTTTATTTTTAGTATTCAAACATATGATGTGATACCTGATGTGACACCTTCTAACATTTAGTCTTTGGATCCAAACATCCCTTGTTATTGGTTGCAAAAACATGCAAAACATCCCTTGTTATTGGTTGCAAAAACATGCAACCGTGTCTCTACTCTCTAGACCCTCCGATCCGGCGCTGTCGATATTTGGGAGTGAAAGTTGGTTGACGTAATCAAACAGGTTGTAGGTGGTGATGGCGTGGCATCCCGCACCGTTCTGAATTCAATTCTGCCCCGTCTCTTCGATGTCGCTTAGAGCTGGTCTCAGCTCGCTCTCTCATCACATGCAAACACGCGCACCTCAATTCTATTTCTGCGGTACTCGACAAATTAGTATAGTTCTTTTTTTTTGCTTTTCCTGACAGGTATTTCACCATGCCATTTTATCCATGTACGGTCTTTTTTATATATAAGACATGATTTATACCAAGAAATGAGTAAAAGAGACAAGAGACCATATAAAAAATGAGTAAAATATGCTGACGGATCTTAAACTTGGGTCGAGCGGTGTCATCTAGATTCAAAACTTCTATTTTTTATTCCTAGGTCCCTAAACTTGTCTTGGGCTTTAGCACAGGTCTAAATGGATTTTGACCCGCTCCATACGCTGATGTGGCATGCTGACTCAGCGTTGACGTGAATATGATATGTTTGGTCCACTACCTAAACTTAGTTGCATGGTGATATCATCTCTGGGTCACATACTTACAACATTACATATCAAGGTCCTCAAACTTAGTAAAAGAGACACACGAGATACCTAAACTCGCACGACAGTGATGTCTACGTCCCTAACTTCCAAAAAATGTAGATCTATGTCCCTAAACTTGTTAATCAGGCCACACGAGGTCCAAATTACCATTGTTTGCGATAAGTCACCCACCTGGTTGTTGACTATACACCTCGCATGTGGGGTCCATATGTTGTCCCTCTCTCATCTCCTTCCCCATTCCCTCCTATGTGGGCCCACATGTGTGGTCCCTCTCTCTCATCTCATTCCCCTTCCTCCTGTCTTTTGTTCGGACAGGTATAACACTGTCTACTGAAAGCATCTAGGCCCCTAGTTGGGTTTCGGTGATTAATGACAATACAAGATTACTATGACTAACGTGTGTTTTGCAGAGGCAATTAAGTTAGGTCATGGTAATGGAGATCGATTGGGCAATCAAGGTGGTCATGCCCCTACGATGGAAATCGTTTTGGTTTTCAAAGGATGGACGACAAGGTTAAGGATGGACTAGTTCTAAGTGTCAATTGGAGTAGAAGAAACACTTAGAGTAGTTTAGGACTTCATTTTTCCTTTGGCCGTACTATTAAGGGGTATGGACGGGTAGCTTAACCTAGGTGAGTCTAGTGAGTTAGGTGTGGTGCACACTTGTTAAAACTAGTGCTAGGTAGCTCCTACATATGCCCTATGATCCAATGGAGTAAACTTTATTCATGTATGATCGAGAGTTGGAAGTGAGTGGAGGGTCAAATACTGACCGGACGCTGGCTTCGGTGTGACCGGACGCTGGCGCAGAGTCCGATCAGTTCATTTGACTAAGGTGAAATCGTTCGGTGTGACCGGACGCTGGAAGGTCAAGTGACCGGACGCTGAGAGCTAGCGTCCAGTCGTTTCCAGTAAGGTTCCAAAGAGGGAAAATCATGACCGGACGCGTCCGGTCACACTGTAAACTCTGGAGTTCGGGGTGTACTGACCGGAGCGTCCGGTCACCCCGCAGAGGCACATAACGGTTCGTTTTTCAGCCGGTGTTATAAATACCACCTCCACTCATGTGTGGGGGTACTTTTGCTCATTCCAACAGCTGAGAAATACCTTAGAGAGTGCCAAGAAGAGCAAGGTCCTAGTGAGGTGATTGAGATTTGAGAATCCCAAAGAGAGCCCTCATTAGTGAAGATCAAGAGTAGCAAAGTGTGCATCCACCTTCTCATTAGGCTTGTTGTGGTCAAGTGAGAGTTCTTGTTTGTTACTCTTGGTGATCGCCATCACCTAGATGGCTTGGTGGTGATTGGGAGTTCGGTGATCACCCGACGGAGCTTGTGGGTGATTCACCGCGATGGAGTGTCGAACAATCAACCCGTAGAGAGCACTTAATCCTTGCGTGGATCAAGGGGGAGCTACACCCTTGCGCGGGTGCTTCAACGAGGACTAGTGGGGAGTGGCGACTCTCCGATACCTCGGCAAAACATCACCGCATTCCTTCCTCTCTATTTACTTTGAGCATTTACTTTGTGCAATTCAATTCATATCTTGACATTCTTAGAATTGCTATGCTAGAGTAGGATTGAAACTTAGGTTGCAAGTCTTTTGTGCGGTAGAACAATTAGGAACACTTTCTAGGCACAAGGGGTTAATTGGGCTAACCATAGGACTTATTTATTGCAAAGAAATTTAGAATTAGCACAAGTTCAAGAACCAAGAAACACAAGTTCAAGAACAAATACAAGGACAAGAAAGATGACTCAAGCAATGAAGATGAAGATGAGAAGAAAAAAAACAAGCCATACAAGAAGAGAGATGGCAAGAAGAAGGACTTCCACAAGAAGAACAAGAGTGGAAAGGCTTACATTGTTGGTGATTGGCTCATAGACATTGATTCATCTAGTGGATCATATGATGATGAAAGTGACAATGAGAAGGTGGCCGCCATTGCTATTGACTCATCATCTTCACCGCCACCACCGCTATCATCCTCTACACACCTATGCCTTATGGCCAAAGGTGAACGAAAGGTATCACATGATGATGATAGTAGTGGCGATGATCATGCTCATAATGATGATAGTGATAGTGATAGCGATGATGAATATGAGTCACCTACTTATGATGATCTTGCTAAACTACTAAAGAAATTCACTAAGATCATCATAAAGACTAGAGCAAAAAATGAAAAACTTGAAATTAAGAATGGTTCTCTTTTAGCTAAATGTGAGATAGCCGAAAAGGCTAGTGTTGAGCTTAGAGAAGCAAATGATGCTATGTCATCCAAACTCAAGGAGCTCAAATCTTCTAAGAAAGAGCTCAAAGATAAACATGATAAACTTGAGTGGGTGCACAAAGAGCTCATCACTAGCCATAACAAGCTAAAAGATGAATACACTACTCTTAAGGTTAATCATGATACCCTTGTTATTGCTCAAGAATTTTTACCCAATGAGCCACATGATGCCACTAATGATGTTGTTAAGATTGATATAGCTACATCATGTGATGATCTTATTAATGAGAGCATTGTGCAAAGTTCTAGTAGCAAGGGTGAAAGGATCAAGATGCCCAAGAGGGGGGGTGAATTGGGCTAATTCTAAATTTTCTTGCAATAATCAAATCCTACGGATAGCCCAATTAACCCCTTGTGCCTAGAAAAGTATTTCTATCAAATTAACGCACAAAAGACTTGCAACCTATGTTCCAAACTTACTCTAGCATGGTAATTCAATGAATGTAAAGACAAGTATTGAATTGCTCAAAGTAAATACTTAAAGTAAATGCTCAAAGTAAATGGAGAGAGGAACGCGGTGATGTTTTGCCGAGGTATCGGAGAGTCGCCACTCCCCACTAGTCCTCGTTGGAGCACCCGTGCAAGGGTGTAGCTCCCCCTTGATCCGCGCAAGGATCAAGTGTTCTCTACGGGTTGATTCTTCGACACTCCGTCGCGGTGAATCACCCAAAGCCGCTCACAACTTGAGTTTGGTCACCCACAAGCTCCGCCGGGTGAACACCAAGCTTCCAATCACCACCAAGCCATCTTGGTGATGGCGATCACCAAGAGTAACAAGCACGAACTCTCACTTGACCACGCGAAGCCTAATGAGAAGATGGATGCACACTTGTCTACTCTTAATTCACTAATGAGGTTTCACTCTTGGATTCTCAAATCACTAACACCTCACTAGGACCTTGCTCTTCTTGGCACTCACAAACGTGTTTCTTAGCTATTGGAATGAGCAAAAGTAACTCCACACACGAGTGGAGCTTCTATTTATAAGGCAGCCTAAAAAACGAACCGTTATGAGCTTCTGCGGGGTGACCGAACGCTCCGGTCAGTTCAACCCACGAACCAATAAAAATGTATTGACCAGACGCTCGTAGGGTCCGGTCAGCACTGACCGGACACGTTTGGTCACATAAAACCCTTACTAGAATCTTACTGGACTCGACCGGACGCTGAACCCTCAGGGTCCGGTTAGTACTGACCGGACGTGTCTGGTCACACATTCCCTTCTCTGGAACCTTACTAGAGTCGACCAGACGCTGCCTTTCAGTGTCCGGTCACATGACCCCTTCAGCGTCCGGTTGCACTGAACGCAGACAGCTGATCAAATAAACTGACCAGGCCCTATGGCTAGCGTTCGGTCGCACCGGGACCAGCGTCCGGTCAGCATTTGACCCTCCATTCATTTCCAACTCTCGATTATATGTGAATGAAGTTTGCTCCAAAGGATCTTAGGCATTCATAGGAGCTACCTAGAGCTAGTTTCAACAAGTGTGCACCATACCTAACTCACTAGGCTTAACTAGGTCAAGCTACCCGTTCATACCCCCTTAATAATACGGCAAAAGGAAAAACAAAGTCCTAAACTACTCTAAGTGTCTCTCCAACTCCAATCGACACTTAGAACTAGTCATCTTTAACCTTGTCGTCCATCCTTTGAAAACTAAAACGATTTCCATCGTAGGGGCATGACAACTTTGATTGCCTGATTGATCTACATTACCATGACCTAACTTAATTGCATCTGCAAAACACACATTAGTCATAGTAATCTTGTATTGTTATTAATCACTGAAACCCAACTAGGGGCCTAGATGCTTTCAATCTCCCCCTTTTTGGTGATTGATGACAATACCACCTCGAGTATGTGAAAGAGTGAGGTTTTTGGCAGGCTTAGTTCATATAAGCTTTTGTCGATAAGAACAAAAGTGTTAGTCAAGCTTATATGACCCAAGCCAACATAGTGTACTCAACGAATATGAATTAAGCATGAGTACGAGTAACAAAGCTCATTTGCATCGGAGTAAAACTGCGGAAGCAAAGGCAAATAAGCATAACACAAGTGATATGACACATAAATAATGTAAAGTAGAGAGCACACATGTCATATATCACAATCACGTAGATAGCACTGTCACATAGATATAATAAGATGCATGAAAGTAATCATATGAATGCATAAATAAGTGTATCTCACAAATAAAACTCCAAATGTATATAATACGCTAATACTATATAACTAGCTCCCCCTAGATCACGCTCTCCCTGAGTCTACATACTCGAGCCCTCTCCCCCTTTGGCGTCAAACACCAAAAACTAAGGGTCAGTCGGTGGGACTGCAGCGGATGAGTCGAGCGCTAAAGTACATGGGGCAAGCTAGAACTGGGTACCATCATCATCTGACCCTGAGCTCTGTACTGACTGACCCTCTGTGGCAGGAAGTGTCGCTGAAGCGGTCTGGGTCTGAGCTGGGACAGGTGCTGCTTATGAAGCTGCTGGTACATCTGTAGGATCTGATGATGTGACTAAGCTAGGAAGCCTCTGAGTAGTCACTATGACTGGGGCTGCTGTAGAAGGATTGGCAGCATGCATATGAGGTGGTGTAGGCATGCTGGTCAGCTCGCTAAAAGATGCTCCAAGACTCTAGGAGACTGACGTGTCAGGCACAAATAGCGAGGGTGACTGCTCTAGTGAGAAGCCCATGTGATATGGAGTGAACTATGGGGCAACCATCGGTGAGGACAACCACTGGGACACCTGAACTGTAGGTGAAGCAAATAGAGCTGGAGGCTGTCCCTTACTCTAAAGCCCGTTGGGCTGTATAGCTAGAGTCATTGTGGTGGAGGTAGGCTGAGCAAGCTGGGGCAAAGACTATGGCAGTGGGGCCCCAAGTGCTGTCACAACATGCTGCATAAAGCCCATAAGCTACTGCTGCATAAGTATCTGCTGGTGATGCATCTGCTGCTGCTGTTGCTACTGGAGAAGCTATTGCTGCCTCTAGAACTCGTCCTGATGAGCCTAGAACTGTGCGAAGTTGGCAGTGGTCTCCTATGCCTGTCGTGCCTGGTCCTACTATATCTGCTCAAGAATAGCTATCAATGTGGGATCCATCTGTGGTGCTGGTGGAACTGAGCTAGAACTACCGGCCTCTACATCATGTCTATGTGGAGGCATCTGAGGAATCGGCAGATAGTCATCATCCGAGCTATCACTAGACTCGGTCATCTCTTACTGTGCCTCAAGCTGCTCCTCCTCTATAGCGGCGATGCCTTTAATGATCTCATCCTGCTGAGCTGCTGACTCGAGAACATCTAGACGATGGCTGGGCCGAGCTGGTGCCTGTGGAGTGCTGTGCCTAATCCTCTGTGTCATGTTGTATGCTGGAAACTCTATGGTGGCAGCCCTATACTCGGCAACTAGCTCAGTAGTCCTGACCTGCACACACTTGAGCATCAAGAATGTGACCCAATGTGCATAAGGAAGCTGTCGACGACCCTTGAAACCCTCAGCAATAGTATCCTCCATCTCTGATAGAAGGAGATCCCAAATGTTGAATACGGTCTGCTGCATCAGGGCATTAAGAAGCCAGAGCTATAAGTGAGTCAAGCCCTCCCTGTATCCCAACCTGGGAAGCAGTGTCCTCCTGATAATGGCCTCTAGCACTCTCGCTGTAGGAGTCAAGTCACTGGGGTTCTTGCTTGACCCCTCACCAAAGGGCTCCTTGAAGCAATGTCGCACTAAATCTGTAGGGGGGCACCAACCCTCCATGAGGACGCCTGGGAGGCTCCTGCTATCCATAGCATACCTCATGTAGCTTGATAGGCTGATCCTGTAGCCGCAGTATCTCCCGGGCCCTGGAGCTCCTCACCTGGTAATCTCTGCCGTTGAATGCAAAATGAATGAAGTTGTGATGCGGATCAACATAGAGTGAAGCATAGAACTGCCGGACCCAAGATGGTACATATACTCCTATCTGGCCAATCAGATCTGCAAGCTCTGGTAAATATGACAAGTAGGGGCGGATGTGCTCTCTAGCTGCTGCCATAATAGACTCCAAACTATAGACCCTCTATGATCTGAACACTGCCCCACTGTTGATATAGGCATTGTAGAAGTCCTCCTGGAGCGGTGTATAGAACCCCTTAGCTGCTCTCTCATCCCTCCTCGGAGGGAACCACACGTCGAACTCAACAAAGCGCAGCTGGTGAACCTGCCTAGCTGTAGCGGCCCTCAAGTCGAGGTGTACCACTGGAGGCGGACCCTGTGGTCTAGGCAGAGGGTGTGACCCCCTGCGCTATGTAGCTAGCCTCAGCGGAACTATAGCACTAGTACGACCTGAGTGGCATAGCTGGGGTGCCGGCTCGGTCTCCTCGGTCTACTGACTCTCCTGAGTCTCTTGGGGTGGCTGAGGCTCTACTGGTGGGGGCTGCTGCTATGCCTCCTGCTAGGACTCCCCCTGACGCTGAGGCTCCTCAATGGCTAGACGACGTCCTGCCATCATGACAGTCCTAGGTGGACTACCATGAAGTCGCTCAATCTCCCTTAGTCTGTCCTACGCATCTGGTGCCAGCTGATCTGCTATGATGATTCCATTGTGGGCACCGCCTCTCTCGGCACGCTCTGCGGCCTCTACAACAGCTGCTGCTCTCGTTGTCTCTGTGTCGGGGTACTTGCGCTTCTTGGATGTCACCTACTTGGTTGACTTGCCCTTCGATCTTGCAGGCTAGCGAGGTGGGGGCCTCCAATCATCATCACCTGGGCCACCACCAACGTTCTTGGTGCGAGCCATCTGATCTGACAAGAGGGTGAACTGCCATTGATGAAGATCAACAGACAAACTGACACTCTCGAGGCTTGGCCTCGATCCTTACTCGTGAGCTTGGCTCCGAGTTGACTGCCAACTGCCACAAGAACCACAACAGCACCGACTCGCTGCACGATAGAATAGATAGATATACGAATAAATACAATATATCTACTAGATGCGAAAACCTAGGAAGCAAGCAATGTAGGTACGAAATTGAGACGACGGGCAAGCTACCTGATGATCCGGTGATCCAAGAAAAGAAAAGACGTCGCGCGGGGAACCTCGGAACCGACTAGGGTTAGGGATCACGAACCGCTTTGAAGAATTCGGTGGCCCTGAATGATTTAGGTCAGTGCATTGAAATTTGAACTAGATCATGTGCGAAGAAATTTGAGGAAGAATGGATTGGCACTTACCAATCGAAAGGGGGGAAGCTAGGGCAAAGCAACTGCCCTTGGTGGCAAAGAGGCTGACGGCGGCACTGGAATCGGCCTTGAGACCCCCTCGGTCTTGACTCAGGTGTCACGGACATGCGAGAGGCGAGTGATGAGGCTCGGCAGTGGAGCAGGGGCGAGCGCGGGCAAGGGTGGGCACGGTGGTGACTTTGGCTGCGAGCTTGGCTCTGGCACCGTGGTGGCGAGCATGGCTGGCGCAAGGATCACGGCACGGAGGTTGCGGCGGCGTGGCGAGCTCGGGCGCGGGAGCGGCGGCGCTGGCATGACACGGCGGGATTCGGCGGCGCGGGGGCTATCTAGGTTAGGTCAAGGAGAAAAGAACCCGAAGGCTGCGGTTATATGAGGGTCCCAAATGCGACAGAGAAGGAAACAAAAAAGAGTCCTAAAGTCGCTCGAGATCCACTAACCGGATGCTCCGATGGTAGCGACCGGACGCTACCACCCAGTGTCCAATCAATTCCAGAGAGGTCCAATTCCTCTGGAATCGAGACCGGACGCGTCCGGTGGTCCATGACCAGACGCAGGCAGGGTCCGATCAGTACAGCCTATTCTTCCTTCGATCGACCGGACGCTGGATCCCCTCCTGACCGGATGCACAAACGCAGCGTCCGGTCACTCCTTCGGCAGTAGTTCACCTCCTGTGAACTGACCGAACGCTGGACAGCAGCGTCCGGTGCACTTTTTCCAGCAAATCTTCAAAGTTCCTTTGCGCTGCCTGTTCTCAATCAAGTCCCAACTTGAATAAGATCCAAATAAGCACCAATTGGGACTGATGTGAGTGACCTCTCTCAAACCCTCATATTTTTCAAAATATTTTGCCTTAGGCTATAATTCTTTTTAAGAAAATAGGCAACAAGAGGGCAAATGGAACAAAACGACAAAACAACATTCATGCATATGCAATACTTGTAAGTAAATCTAGTTGCTTGTCAAGTTTGATCCAAGGTTAAGCTTCTTCACACGCTTTTCAGCGGTTATCTTAACCATGTTAAACAAGCCCTATATGCATTGCCACAAATTTAAACATGTTGTATATTACAATGAATGCAAGGGACAACACAAGCTCAATTTTTAGTGAAGTTGCTAAAATCAAGTACATTGAGCTTATTCCGCAATCTACAAAATGTAGCCTCATCTAGCGGTTTAGTGAAGATATCCGCTAATTGATCTTCAGATCTTACACCTTCTAGTGATATATCATTTTTAGCAACATGATCTCTTAGAAAGTGATGGCGGATATCTATGTGCTTGGTGCAAGAGTGTTGAACCGGATTATTTGCATGTTTTACCACACTTTTGTTGTCGTACAAAAGAGGTACCTTTTCTAGAACAACACCATAGTCTAGTAAAGTTTATTTCATGTATAATATTTGTGCACAACAAGCACCCGTGGCAATGTATTCCGCTTCGACGGTGGACAAAGCCACACTATTTTGTTTCTTGGAGGACCAAGACACAAGTGATCTACCAAGCAAATGGCACCCTCCGGATGTGCTCTTTCTATCAACTTTGCATCCGGCGTAATCCGAATCAGAATAGCCAATTAATTCAAATAAAGCTCCTTTGGGATACCAAAGGCCAATGCTTGATGTGTGCTTAAGATACCTAAGGATTCTTTTTACAGCAATTAAATGTGTTTCCTTAGGACTAGCTTGAAATCTAGCACACATACACACACTAAACATGATGTCAGGCCTAGATACGGTTAAATATAACAAGCTACCAATCATAGAATGGTAGAGAGTTTGATCAACCGGGTTACCTCCCTCATCTAGGTCAAGATGTCCATTTGTAGGCATTGGTGTCTTGATTGGCTTACATTCATCCATCTTGAATCTCTTGAGAAGATCTTTTGTATATTTCTCTTGAGAGATGAAGATGCCTTCTTTCATTTGCTTGACTTGAAAACCAAGAAAGAATGTAAGCTCACCAATCATTGACATCTCAAACTCCTTTGACATCAATTCACCAAATTCTTTGCATGAGTCTTCATTTGATGATCCAAAGATGATATCATCAACATATACTTGACAAATGAAGATATGTCCATCAAGCTTCTTGGTGAATAATGTGGTGTCGACATTCCCAATGGTGAAGCCCTTCTCAATAAGGAAGTCCCGAAGGCGCTCATACCAAGCTCTTAGGGCTTGCTTAAGCCCATATAGTGCCTTGGACAACCTATAAACATGATCAGGATATCTAGGGTCTTCAAACCCAGGAGGTTGATCAACATAGACTAGTTCATTAATAAAGTCATTTAAAAATACATTTTTCACATCCATTTGATATAGTTTCATTTCATGATGTGATGCATATACAAGAAGGATACGGATGGCTTCTAATCTTGCAACCGGTGCAAAGGTCTCTCCAAAGTCCAAACCTTCAACTTGAGAGAACCCATTTGCAACTAGTCTTGCCTTGTTCCTCACAACACCTTGATCATCTTGCTTGTTGCGAAACACCCACTTTGTTCCAATGACTCTTGCTCCTTTTGGTCACTCTTCAAGAGTCCAAACTTCATTGCGAGTGAAGTTGTTCAACTCTTCATGCATGGCATTGATCCAATCTAGATCTTTAAGAGCTTCTTCAACCTTGGTAGGCTCATAGCAAGAGACAAAAGAGTGATGAGCAATAAATGACGTAAGTTTTTGAGTCATTACACCCTTTGATGGACTCCCTATGATGAGATCTTGTGGATGATCTTGTAGGAGAGGTGTATTTCTTCTATTGACCACTTGAGGAGGAGGTTGTGGAGCATCAACATCTTGTGCTTGTACCACTATGTGCTCATGGGAGATATGAGTATCTTCATTTTCTACTGTCCCATCCTTTTCACCATCTTGTGGTACACTTGATGAAGAAGGTTGGTTAATGACTTATACATCATCTTCATCATCTTTTGGCTTGATGTCTCCCACCGAAATATTCTTCATAGCCTCTCTCAATGGTTCATCACCTACATCATCAAGATTCTCATGTGCTCCTTGGAAGCCATTAGATTCATCAAATTCCACATCATATGTTTCTTCAACCAAGCCGGTGGCATGATTAAATACTCTATATGCTTTGGACTTCAATGAGTAACCAACAAGAAAACCTATATCACAACATCTTTGAAACTTCTCTAGGTGTTGCCGCTTCTTGTAGATGTAGCATTTGTAACCAAACACCCTAAAGAATGAGACGTCCGGCTTCTTCCCATTGAGCAACTCATAAGGTGTCTTGCCAAGGAACTTTTAAAGGAATAGGCGGTTGGTTGCATAACATGCGGTGTTGATTGCTTCCGCCTATAGAGCTTCGGGGGTGTTGTACTCATCTAGCATTGTCCTTGCAAGAGTGATCAAAGTCCGGTTCTTCCTCTCAACTACACCATTTTATTGAGGAGTATAAGTTGCGGAGACTTCATGTTTGATTCCAACTTCATTACAATAAGCTTCTATGTTTGTGTTGTCAAACTCTTTGCCATTGTCACTTCTTATCTTCTTGAGCTTCACTTCAAATTCATTTTGAGCTCTCTTGGCAAACTTCTTGAAGCATGAGGCAACTTTGGATTTGTCATGAAGGAAGAACACCCATGTGTACCTTGAATAGTCATCCACAATCACAAGACAATAGAGATTTCCTCCCAAACTCTTGTATGTTGTTGGTCCAAATAGATCCATGTGTAGGAGTTCTAGCACTCTTGTGGTTGACATGAAAGCTTTGGTTGGATGAGTGTTTGCAACTTGTTTACCGGCTTGACATGCACTACAAAAGCTTGTCCTTTTCAAACTTCACATCCTTCAACCCTCTCACCAAATCATTCTTCATAAGCTTCTTGAGTGAGCTCATCCCAACATGAGCAAGTCTTCTATGCCATAGCCACCCAAGTGTTGTTTTGGTGAATAGGCAAGTCTTCAAATTTACATCTTTGGAGGTGAAGTCAACTAGATATAAGTTGTTGTATCTAAATACATTGAATATCACTTGATTATCATCTACCTTGGATACAACAACCTCCTTCTCGGTGAACAAGCATTGAAAGCCAAGATCACACAATTGCCCAACGGATAGCAAGTTGAAGCTCAATGAAGCAACATAGAGCACATTTGAGATGGAGTGATCATTTGATATTGCCACTTTGCCCAATCCTTTAACTTTGCCCTTTGAATTATCTCCAAATGTTATTTTCTCTTGTCCATCTACCTCTTCATCTAGTGAGGTGAACATACGAGGAGCACTGGTCATATGTTGAGTGCAACCACTATCAATAACCCAATGACTTCCACCGGTCTTGTAGTTCACCTACACACATGAGATTCAAACTTTAGGAATCCAAACTTGTTGAGGGCCCTTCACCTTCTCAACAAGTGACTTAGCCACCCAAATCTTCTTAGGCCTACTCCTGTTGGGGGGGCCTAAGAACATGACTTTCATCTTTCCACTAGAATCTTTTCTAAGCATGTAGTGAGCATTGAAAACAAAGGGTCTAGCATGCTTGGGCAAGGGTTGTGGCAGTGGAGTTTGACACTCATGAGCAAAGTGGCCTTCTTGTCCACACTCAAAACATCTCTTTGGCTTTGGCTTTGGCTTTGATTATTGTTGTTGAGCTTGAGCCTTCTTCTTCTTTACACTTGTCCCACTCCAATCCCACTTGCTCAATCCCACCTTGAGATGCTCTTTCTCCATCTTGAGCTTCTTGTTCTCTTCCTTGAGAACATCATTGTTCTTCTCTTCCTTGAGCTTCTTGTTTTCTTCTTTGAGCTTCTCATTCTCAACGATTAACTCTTTGTCATGATCAAGAGTTTCTAGCACAATGATGTTGTGGCTTTTCATCTCTTCAAGATCTTTCATAAGCTTCTCATTATCACTCTTGAGCTTGACATACTCATTATAGTCATTGCACTCAACCACTTGCTTGCCTTTGCTAATAGATCCATGCTCAATGCTCTCATCAATTAAATCATCACATGAAGTAGCTATATCAATCTTGACAACATGGTTAGTAGCATCATGTGGCTCATTTGGTAAAAATTCTTGAGCAATAACAAGAGTATCATGATCAATCTTAAGAGTAGTGTATTCATCTTTTAGCTTGTTGTGACTAGTGATGAGTTCATTGTGCACCCACTCAAGTTTATCATGTTTATCTTTAAGCTCTTTCTTGGAAGATTTGAGCTCTTTGAGTTTAGATGATATAGCATCATTAGTTTCTCTAAGCTCATCATTAGCCTTTTCTAATGTATCACACTTAGCTAAGAGTGAATCATTTTTAGCATCAAGCTTTTCATTGGTAGCTCTACTCTTTCTAATGATCTTAGTGTATTTTCTTAATATTTTGACAAGATCATCATATGTAGGTGAGTCATCATCATCGCTATCGCTATCATTATCACTAGTATGCTCATCATCACTACTATCATCACTCTTAGTTACCTTGCGTTCACCTTTGGCCATAAGGCATAGGTGTGTAGAGGATGATAGCAATGATGGCGGTGAAGATGCAAGATCAATAGCAATGGCGGCCACCTTTTCATCGTCACTATCTTCATCGGATGATCCACTTGATGAATCTATGTCCATGAGCCAATCACCAACAATGTAGGCCTTTCCACTCTTCTTCTTCTTGTGGAAGTCCCTCTTCTTGCCATCTCTCTTCTTGTATGGCTTGTTCTTTTTCTTCTCATCTTCATCTTCATTGCTTGAGTCATCTTTCTTGCCCTTGTTCTTATTCTTGAACTTATCTTTCTTGGGCTTTGTGCATTGATGAGCTAGATGACCAAGTTCACCACAATTGTAGCAATCCATCTCGGAGATTGGCTTTCTTCTTGAGCTAGTGAAGAACTTCTTCTTCTTGCCGTCAAACTTGATGCCACTCTTGTTTAGCTTCTTTAGCATCTTGGCAGTCTTCTTCACCATGAGAGCAAGACTTTCTTCATCATCTTCATCACTTGAGCTCTCATACTCAAGTCTTGCTTTGCCCTTATCTTGGCTAGCTTTGAATGCTAAGTCCTTATCTTTCTTCTTTGTAGAGGATGAGCCATCTTGTGGCATGATGTGCATGTACATCTCATGAGCATTGATCTTTCCCAAGATTTGTGTTGGTGTAGCGGCGGAAAGATCACCTTGATGTAGCATAGTCACAATGTGCCCATATTTGTCAATGGGGAGGACACTCAAGATCTTTCTCACAACGTCGGATGGTGACATTTGAGTAAGTCCAAGCCCATTGACTTCCTCTACAAGAACATTTAAACGAGAATACATTTCATTAGCACTTTCTTTGGGAAGCATCTCAAAAGAATTTAGCTTTTTAATCACAAGATGATAGCGTTCCTCACGCTCACTCTTGGTTCCCTCATGGAGCGCACAAACGTCTGACCATAGTGCATAGGCGTCTTTGTAGTTCCTTACACGATTGAACACATCTTTGCAAAGGCCTCTAAAGATGGTGTTGCGAGCCTTTGCATTCCATTTTTCGTAATTTACCTCATCGCCTTGTAGGTTAGTAGCGCTTTGAGGTTTTGGGAAGCCTTGCGAGGCGGCTCTAAGAATACCAACATCTCGAGCTTCTAAGTACGCTTCCATGCGAATTTTCCAATATGAAAAGTCATCTCCCTCAAAGATAGGAGGAGGTCCATCCCCGTGAGACATCTTACTCTAAGCGGTTAGGCTTAAAAACATGAGCACAAGGCTCCGATACCAATTAAAAGGATCAAGATGCCCAAGAGGGGGGTGAATTGGGCTAATTCTAAATTTTCTTGCAATAATCAAATCCTACGGATAGCCCAATTAACCCTTTGTGCCTAGAAAAGTGTTTCTATCAAATTAACGCACAAAAGACTTGCAACCTATGTTCCAAACTTACTCTAGCATGGCAATTCAATGAATGTAAAGACAAGTATTGAATTGCTCAAAGTAAATACTTAAAGTAAATGCTCAAAGTAAATGAAGAGAGGAACGCGGCGATGTTTTGTCGAGGTATCGAAGAGTCGCCACTCCCCACTAGTCCTCGTTGGAGCACCCGCGCAAGGGTGTAGCTCCCCCTTGATCCGCACAAGGATCAAGTGTTCTCTACGGGTTGATTCTTCGACACTCCATCACGGCGAATCACCCAAAGCCGCTCACAACTTGAGTTGGGTCACCCACAAGCTTCGTCGGGTGAACACCAAGCTTCCAATCACCACCAAGTCATCTAGGTGATGGCGATCACCAAGAGTAACAAGCATGAACTCTCACTTGACCACGCGAAGCCTAATGAGAAGATGGATGCACACTTGTCTACTCTTGATTCACTAATGAGGTTTCACTCTTGGATTCTCAAATCACTAACACCTCACTAGGACCTTGCTCTTCTTGGCACTCACAAACATGTTTCTCAGCTGTTGGAATGAGCAAAAGTAACTCCACGCACGAGTGGAGCTTCTATTTATAAGGCAGCCTGAAAAACAAACCGTTATGAGCTTCTGCGTGGTGACCGGACGCTCCGGTCGTGTTGACCAGATGCTCTGGTCAGTTCAACCCATGAACCAGTAAAAATGTATTGATCGGACACTGGCAGGGTCCGGTCAGCACTGATCGGACGCGTTTGGTCGCATAAAACCCTTACTGAAACCTTACTAGACTCGACCAGACGCTGAACCCTCAGGGTCTGGTCAGTACTAACCGGACGCGTCTGGTCATAGATTCCCTTCTCTGGAACCTTACTAGAGTCGACCGGACACTGCCTTTCAGCATCCGGTCACATGACCCCTTTAGCGTCCGGTCGCACCGAACGTAGACAGCTGATCAAATGAACTGACCGGACCCTATGGCCAGCGTCCGGTCGCACCGAGGACAGTGTCCGGTCAGCATTTGACCCTCCATTCACTTCCAACTCTCGATCATATGTGAATGAAGTTTGCTCCAAAGGATCTTAGGCATTCATAGGAGCTACCTAGAGCTAGTTTCAACAAGTGTGCACCACACCTAACTCACTAGGCTTAACTAGGTCAAGCTACCCGTTCATACCCCCTTTAATAGTACGGCAAAAGGAAAAACAAAGTCCTAAACTACTCTAAGTGTCTCTCTAACTCCAATCGATACTTAGAACTAGTCATCCTTAACCTTGTCGTCCATCCTTTGAAAACCGAAACGATTTCCATCGTAGGGGCATGACAACTTTGATTGCCCGATTGATCTCTATTACCATGACCTAACTTAATTGCATCTGCAAAACACACGTTAGTCATAGTAATCTCGTATTGTCATTAATCACTGAAACCCAACTAGGGGCCTAGATGCTTTCAAAGGGCAAGCGAGTGGTTGAAGCCGATGACTATGATGAGTTTGTCAAGCTTAAGAATGATAATGCAAAGCTCAAGAAAGATCTTGAAGAACTCAAAACCACCAAGCCTATTGTGCTAGAAACTATTGTTCATGATGATGGTTTGATCCTTGAGAATGAGAAGCTCAAAGATGAGAACAAGAAGCTCAAGGAAGAAAAGAACAATGATGCTCTCAAGGAAGAAAACAAGAAGCTCAAGTTGGAGAAAGAGCATCTTAAGATTGGATTGAGCAAGTTCACTAGAGGCAAGTATCTTCAAAGTGAGCTTCTAATGAATACCGTCATGAAGATGGATAAAAGTGGCATTGGGTACATGGCAAACAAAGAGAAGAAGGCTCAAGTTCAACAACAACAATCAAAGCCAAAGCCAAAGCCAAAGAGATGCTTTGAGTGTGGACAAAAAGGCCACTTTGCTCATGAGTGCCAAACTCCACCACCACAATCCTTGCCCAAGCATGCTAGACCATTTGCCTTCAATGCTCACTACATGCTTAGAAAGGATTCTAGTGGGAAAATAAAAGTGATGTTCTTAGGTCCTCCAAACAAGAATAGGCCTAAGAAAATTTGGGTTGATAAGTCACTTGTTGAGAAGGTGAAGGGCCATCAACAAGTTTGGGTTCCTAAAGCTTGATCTCTTGTGTGTAGGTGAACTACAAGACCGGTGGAAGTCATTGGGTTATTGATAGTGGTTGCACACAACATATGACTGGTGATCCTCATATGTTCACCTCACTAGATGAAGAAGTAGATGTACAAGAAAGAATCACATTTGGAGATAACTCAAAGGGCAAGGTCAAAGGATTGGGCAAAGTGGCAATATCAAATGATCATTCCATCTCCAATGTGCTATATGTTGCTTCATTGAGTTTCAACTTGCTATCCGTTGGACAATTGTGTGATCTTGGCTTCCAATGCTTGTTTACCAAGAAGGAGATTGTTGTATCCAAGAAGGATGGTGATCATGTGATATTCAAAGGATTTAGATACAACAACCTATATCTAGTGGACTTCACCTCCGAAGATGCAAACTTGAAGACTTGCCTATTCGCCAAAACAACACTTGGGTGGCTATGGCATAGAAGACTTGCTCATGTTGGGATGAGCTCACTCAAGAAGCTTATGAAGAATGATTTGGTGAGAGGGTTGAAGGATGTGAAGTTTGAGAAGGACAAGCTTTGTAGTGCATGTCAAGCCGGCAAGCAAGTTGCAAATACCCATCCAACAAAAGCTTTCATGTCAACCGCAAGAGTGCTAGAACTTCTTCACATTGATTTATTTGGACCAACAACATACAAGAGTTTGGGAGGAAATCTTTATTGTCTTGTGATTATTGATGATTATTCAAGGTATACATGGGTATTCTTCCTTCATGACAAATCCAAAGTTGCATCTTGCTTCAAGAAGTTTGCCAAGAGAGCACAAAATGAATTTGAAGTAAAGCTCAAGAAGATAAGAAGTGACAATGGGAAAGAGTTTGACAATACAAACATAGAAGCTTATTGTGATAAAGTTGGAATCAAACATATGAAGTCTCCGCAACATATACTCCTCAACAAAATGGTGTAGTTGAGAGGAAGAACCGGACATTGATCACGCTTGCAAGAACAATGCTTGATGAATACAACACCCCCGAAGCTCTATGGGCGGAAGCAATCAACACCACATGCTATGCATCAAACCGCCTATTCCTTCAAAAGTTCCTTAGCAAGACACCTTATGAGTTGCTCAATGGAAAGAAGCCGGACGTCTCCTTCTTTAGGGTGTTTGGTTACAAATGCTACATCTACAAGAAGCGGTAACACCTAGGGAAGTTTCAAAGACGTTGTGATATTGGTTTTCTTGTTGGTTACTCATCAAAGTCTAAAGCATATAGAGTATTTAAACATGTCACTGGCTTGGTTGAAGAAACATATGATGTGGAATTTGATGAATCTAACGGCTCCCAAGGAGCATATGAGAATCTTGATGATGTAGGTGATGAACCATTGAGGGAGGCTATGAAGAACATTCCAGTTGGAGACATCAAGCCTAAAGATGATGAAGATGATGTACAAGTGATTGATCCACCTTCTTCATCAAGTGTGCCACAAGATGATGATAAAGATGGAAGAGTAGAAAATGAAGATACTCATGTCTCCCATGAACAAATGGTGGTACAAGCACAAGATGTTGATGCTCCACAACCTCCCCCTCAAGTGGTCAATAGAAGAAATGCACCCCTACTTCAAGATCATCCACAAGATTTCATCATAGGGAGTCCATCAAAGGGTGTAATGACTCGATCTCAAAAACTTGCATCATTTATTGCTCATCACTGCCAACGGACTCTTGGCTGAAATGGCTAGAGCGGCCGCATGGCACCCTAGTGACCCGGGTTCGACTCCCAGAGGGAGCGGATTTATGTGGCCTGGGTAAAAAAAATCCCCTCGTCCGACTCACTCAAAGCACAGTGGTTCCAAACCATCTCACGTGGTGAACGGTCCTGTGTAAGGGTGTAGGGGCGGAGGTTCAAGGATTTTCTTGATCTGCGTGAGAGATCTTCTCTACCAGGCATTGCTCGGGGGTCGTCTACCCCCCGTAGGTCAAGTTTTTTTATTGCTCATCACTCTTTTGTCTCTTGCTTTGAGCCTACTAAGGTAGAAGAAGCTCTTCAACATCCGGATTGGATAAATGCCATGCATGAAGAGTTGAACAACTTCACTCGCAATAAAGTTTGGACTCTTAAAGAGTGGCCAAAAGGTGCAAGAGTCATTAGAACAAAGTGGGTGTTCCAAAACAAGCAAGATGATCAAGGTGTTGTTGTGAGGAACAAGGCAAGACAAGTTGCAAAGGGGTTCTCTCAAGTTGAAGGTTTGGATTTTTGAGAGACCTTTGCACCGGTTGCAAGATTAGAAGCCATCTGTATCCTCCTTGCATATGCATCATATCATGAAATAAAGCTTTATCAAATGGATGTGAAAAGTGCTTTTTTAAATGGCTTTATTAATAAACTAGTCTATGTTGATCAACCTTCCGGGTTTGAAGACTCTAGATATCCTAATCATGTTTATAGGTTGTCCAAGGCACTATATGGGCTTAAGCAAGCCCCAAGAGCTTGGTATGAGCACCTTCGGGACTTCCTCATAGAGAAGGGCTTCATCATTGGGAAGGTCGACACCACACTATTCACCAAGAAGCTTGATGGGCATATCTTCATTTGTCAAGTGTATGTTGATGATATTATCTTTGGATCATCAAATGAAGATTCATGCAAAGAATTTGGTGAATTGATGTCAAAGGAGTTTGAGATGTCAATGATTGGAGAGCTTACATTCTTTCTTGGTTTTCAAGTCAAGCAAATAAGAGAAGGGATTTTCATCTCTCAAGAGAAATACACTAATGATCTTCTTAAGAGATTCAAGATGGATGAATATAAGCCAATCAAGACACCAAGGCCAACCAATGGACATCTCGACCTAGATGAGAGAGGTAACCCGGTTGATCAAACTCTCTACTGCTCTATGATTGGTAGCTTATTATATTTGACCGCATCTAGGCCCGACATCATGTTTAGTGTGTGTATGTGTGCTAGGTTTCAAGCTAATCCTAAGGAAACTCATTTAATTGCCATAAAAAGAATCCTTAGGTATCTTAAGCACACACCAAGCATTGGCCTTTGGTATCCCAAAGGAACTAGATTTGAATTAATTGGCTATTCCGATTCGGATTATGCCAGGTGCAAAGTTGATAGAAAGAGCACATCCAGAGGGTGCCATTTGCTTGGTAGATCACTTGTGTCTTGGTCCTCCAAGAAACAAAATAGTGTGGCTTTGTCCACCGCCGAAGCGGAATACATTGCCGCGGGTGCTTATTGTGCACAAATACTTTACTTGAAACAAACTTTGCTAGACTATGGTGTAGTTCTAGATAAAGTACTTCTTTTGTGCGACAATGAAAGTGCGGTAAAACTTGCAAATAATCTGGTTCAACACTCTCGCACCAAGCACATAGATATCTATCATCACTTTCTTAGAGATCATATTGCTAAAAATGATACATCACTAGAAGGTGTAAGGACCGAGAATCAATTGGCGGATACCTTCACTAAACCGCTAGATGAGGCAACATTTTGTAGATTGCAGAATGAACTCAATGTGCTTGATTTTAGCAACTTCACTAAAAATTGAGCTTGTGTTGTCCCTTGCATTGCATTGTAATATATAACATGTTTAATGCTTTATAATGCATATAGGGCTTGTCTAACATGGTTAAGATAACCACCGAAAAGCGTGTGAAGAAGCTTAACCTTGGATCAAACTTGACAAGCAACTAGATTTACTTTCAAGTATTGCATTGCATATGCATGAATGTTGTTTTGTCGTTTATCTTAAATCGCCCTCTTATTGCCTATTTTCTTAAAAAGAATTATAGCCTAAGGCAAAATATTTTGAAAAACTTGAGGGTTTGAGAGAGGTCACTCACATCAGTCTCAATTGGTGTTTATTTGGATCTTATTGGAGTTGGGACTTGATTGGAAATAGGCAGCGCGAAGGGCTTTGAAGATTTGTTGAAGGAGTGACCGAACGCTGCACCGGACTCTGGTGTCTAGCGTCTGGTCAGTTCACAGGAGGTGAGCCTGCTGCCGAAGGAGTGACCGGATGCTGAAACAGTGTTTTCCAGCGTCCGGTCGATGATGAAGATGTCAAGGCTAGGTGACCGGACTCTGGCTACGTCCGGTCGATGTCCACCGAACATGTCCAATCGCGATTCTAGAGGATTTGGACCTCTCTGGAATCGACCGAACGCTGGGTGATAGCGTCCTGTCGCTACCACCAGAGCGTCCGGTCAGTAGTTTTCGTGTGGCATCAGGTCTCTTTTTCTTTTCCTTTTTGGATCCACCGGGGGGCCATATAATCCTCTTGCATGGATGTGTGCCCTAATACACCTAGCTCGCCTCCGCTACCGCCGCATCCATGCCTCGGTCGCTGGATCCAAGCTCTACACCGCTGCTTGGCTACACGCCACCGTAGTCGTTGCCTCCCTGTCGCCCGTGCTCTCGCTACCGCTTGCCCTCGCACCGCCGCCGCCTCCCTGTCACCCGTGTGCCGCCACCACTAGCCCACGCGCCGCCGCTAGCTTCCTCACACAGCCACTGCCGTGCCTCCGTTTCCTGCGACACCGCTATCCCACGCGCCACCAGTGACCTAGCCTCCGCACCATTCACTGCCCAACATCGCCGGTGACCTCCATAGCAATCCAATGCCGTCGATCCACGCCGTTTCAGCGCATCACGTTACCCTAGTGATTCGGTGTCCCCCGATCCATTTCTTTTCTCGCCGCTTCGCCGGTTCATCAGGTAGCAATGCCACGCATTTCAATTTCGTATCCAAATTGCTTGCTTCCTAGGGTTTCGCATCTATTAGATACATTGTATTTATTGTATATCCTATCTATTCCATCGTGCAGTGAGTCAGTGCTATTGAGATCATGTGACAGTTGATAGTTTAACTCGGAGC
Organism: Miscanthus floridulus; assembly: GCF_019320115.1. Lineage (NCBI taxonomy): Eukaryota > Viridiplantae > Streptophyta > Magnoliopsida > Poales > Poaceae > Miscanthus > Miscanthus floridulus. Next base: position 47,712,226 of record NC_089580.1, on the reverse strand, counting down.
CAAGCTCGCGAGTAAGGATCGAGGCCAAGCCTCGAAAGTGTCAGCGGCAGTTGATCTTCGACAAAGGCAGTTGTTTCTTTGTCAGCGGTAGTTTTTCCTCAGATCTTTTAGATGGCTCAGATGAAGAACATCGGAGGTGGTCTAGGAGATGAAGATCTGAGGTGTCTGCCTCGCCAGCCTGCAGATCCTAAAGGCAAGGCGATGAAGAAGCTAGCAACCTAGAAGCGCAAATATCCAGATGCAGAGATAGCAAGAGCAACAGCAGTTGTAGAGGTCACAGAGCGTGCTGAGAGAGGAGGTGCACGCAATGGAGTTGTTATTGTAGATCATCTGTCATCAGAAGCACATGGTAGACTTGAGCGTATTAAGCGTCTTCATGGTAGTCCACCTAGGACTGTCATGATGCAAGGATGATGTCTTGCCATTGAGGAGCCTCAGCCTCAGGGGAAGTCATAGCAGGAGCCACAGCAGTAGCCCCCACCAGCAGAGCCGATAGAGTAGACTCAGGAGGGCCAACAGGCCGAGGAGACAGAGCAGGCACCTCAGCCATAGCCTCGCCGCTCTAGTCGTACCTGTGCCTTAGTCACACCGAGGGCTGACACACAGCGGAGGGGTTCTCATCCACCGCCCAGACCACAGGGTCTGCCTCCAGTGACCCATCTTGACTGAGGGCCGCCATGGCCAAGCAGGTTCAACAGCTGAGATTTATTGATTTTGAGGTATGGTTTCCGCCGAGGAGGGATGAGAGAGCTTCATAGGGCTTCTACACTCCACTACAGAAGGATTTCTACAATGCCTATCTCAACAGTGGGGTAGTTTTTAGATCTTAGAGGGTATGCCATATTGACTCTATAATTGCAGTAGCAGGAGAGCACATTTGCCCCTACCATACATATCTATCGGGCTATCAGGTTTGATTGGATGGACCAGACTATATGTTCTATCTTGGGTTCGGCAGTTCTATGCTTCCCTCTAGATTGACCTGCAGCATAGATATATTCACTTCGCATTTGGAGGAAGAGACTACCGCCTGACAAGCCAGAGAGTCAGGGAGATACTGAGGCTTCAAGAGCAGCCAATCAGACTTCACGAGGTGTGCTATGGCCAGACAGCACCCCCCAGACATCCTCATGGTGGCAATGTGCCTCCTACGGACTTGGTTCGTCACTGCTTCACTGAGCCCTTTGGAGAGGGATCACGCAGGAACCCTAGTGAGCTAAATCCCACTGCTCGCATACTTGAGGCTGTTATGAGGAGGACACTGCTTCCTAGGATGGGATATAGAGAGGGCTTGACACGTATACAGTTGTGGCTGATCAACTCTCTGATGTAGCAGATAGTTTTTGATATTTGGGATCTTTTTCTATCAGAGATGGATGATACTATAGCTAAGGGCTTCAGAGGTCACAGGCAATTGCCCTATGCTCACTGGATCACCTGGCTTATCCATAGAGCAGTCATAGTGAGGCCACCAGAGATGCTTGTAGAGTATAGCGGTGCTATGACTGAGTTCCCTGCCTATAACATGACATAGGCGATCTGTCATAGCACTCCATAGGCACCTAGTCAGCCGCGCCATCGTCCCGATGTGCCAGAGTCTGTAGCCTAGTAGGATGATATCATCAGAGGCATTGTAGCTATAGAGGAGGAGCTTGCTCAGTAGGAGGGGATGGTCATGAGCGACCCCAGTGATAGTTCTGATGATGACTATCACCCCATCCCTTGGATGCCTCCTCAGTGACATGACCATGAGGCCAGCAGCTCTAGCTCAGCGCCACCTGCCCCGCAGACTGACCCTGCTCTCCATGCTATACTTGAGCGGATGAGGCAGGACCAGGCACGACAGGCTCAGGAGACAGCTGCTACGTTTGCTCAATTCCAGACTCGGCAGGATGAGTTCCAACGCCAGCAGCAGTAGATCCAGTAACAGCAGCTAGCTATACATCAGCAGACTCAGGCTCTATAGTAGCTGTAGTAGGCCATGCATCAGCAGCAAATCCTCATGCAACAGCAGCTCCTTGGATTTATGCAGCATGTTGTGACTGCTATTGGGGCTCCACCGTCATAGCCTTCGCCCTAGCTTAGTCAGACTGCCACTACCTCAATGACTCTAGCATTACAGCCTAGTGGGCTTCAGAGTCAGGGACAGCCACCAGTACAGTTTGTGTCTCCTACAGAGCAGGTGTCCTAGTATTTTGCTACGTCACTGCCAGCTCCATAGTTCACACCGCTTCAGACGGGCTTTACACCAAATGAGATGCCCTCGCTGCTAGTGCCAGAGATCACAGTGTCTAAGAGCCTTGGTGCTTCCTTTAGTGAGTTGACAGGGATGCCTACTCCTCCATATCTACATGTCCCAGGTCCTTCTACTGTTGCACCAGTCACCAGGACTACAGAGACACTCCCTTCCTCAGTGGCATCATCAGAGCCTACTATAGTCCTACCAGCTCAGTCTACAGCAGCTCTAGTTCCTGATCCGACCCAGACTGCTACAGCACCGATTACAACTATAGAGGGTTAGACTACTCAGAGCTCCGGATCAGATGATGATGCCAACCCGTTTTAGCTTGCTCCTCGTACTTCAGCGCCTGGCTCGTCCGCTGTAGCCCCGTCGACCGACCCTTAGGTTTTGGTGTTTGACACCAAAGGGGGAGAGGGATCGAGTATGATAGATTTAGGGGGAGCGACATATTTAGGGGGAGCTTAGTTATCTTATTAGCTTATATATTACATTTGAAGTTTTTATGTGTGATACACTATTATGCATTCATCGTGTGTTTACTTTCATGCATTGAACTATACATATGTGATAGTGATATCTACGTGACGTGATATATGACATGTGTGCTTGTGTTATGCTCATTTGCCTTTGCTTCCGCGTTTTTACTATGATGCAAATGAGCTTTATTACTTGTACTCATTCTTATTTCATATCTTTTGAGTACATCATGTTGGCTTGGTTCATATAAGCTTGACTAACACCTTTGTTCCTATTGACAAAAGCTTATATGATCCAAGCATGTTAAAAACCTCAACTCTTTCACATACTCGAGGTGGTATTGTCATCAATCACCAAAAATGGGGAGATTGAAAGCATCTAGGCCCCTAGTTGGGTTTCGATGATTAATGATAATACAAGATTACTATGACTAATGTGTGTTTTGCAGAGGCAATTAAGTTAGGTCATGGTAATGGAGATCTATTGGGCAATCAAGGTGGTCATGCCCCTACGATGGAAATCGTTTCGGTTTTCAAAGGATGGACGACAAGGTTAAGGATGGACTAGTTCTAAGTGTCAATTGAAGTTGAAGAGACACTTAGAGTAGTTTAAGACTTTGTTTTTCCTTTGGCCGTACTATTAAGGGGGGTATGGATGGGTAGCTTGACCTAGGTGAGTCTAGTGAGTTAGGTGTGGTGCACACTTGTTAAAACTAGCGCTAGGTAGCTCCTACATATGCCCTATGATCCAATGGAGCAAACTCCATTCATGTATGATCGAGAGTTGGAAGTGAATGGAGGGTCAAATACTGACTGAACGCTGGCTTCAGTGTGATCAGATGCTGGCGCAAAGTCCGGTCAGTTCATTTGACTAAGGTGAAATCATTCGGTGTGACCGAACGCTGAGAGCCAGCGTTCGGTCGTTTCCAGTAAGGTTCCAGAGAGGGAAAATCATGACTGGACGCGTCTAGTCAGTGTTGACCGGACGCTGGCAGCGTCCGGTCACACTATAAACTCTAGAGTTTGGGGTGTACTAACCGGAGCGTCCGGTCAACATGACCGGAGCGTCCGGTCACCCCGCAGAGGCACATAATGGTTCGTTTTTCAACCGGTGTTATAAATACCACCTCCACTCATGTGTGGGGGTACTTTTGCTCATTCCAACAGCTGAGAAACACCTTAGAGAGTGCCAAGAAGAGCAAGGTCCTAGTGAGGTGATTGAAATTTGAGAATCCCAAAGAGAGCCCTCATTAGTGAAGATCAAGAGTAGCAAAGTGTGCATCCACCTTCTCATTAGGCTTGTCATGGTCAAGTGAGAGTTCGTGCTTGTTACTCTTGGTGATCGCCATCACCTAGATGGCTTGGTGGTGATTGGGAGTTCGGTGATCATCCGGCGGAGCTTGTGGGTGACCCAACTCAAGTTGTGAGCAGTTGTGGGTGATTCACCGCGACGGAGTGTCGAAGAATCAACCCGTAGAGAGCATTTGATCCTTGCGCGGATCAAGGGGGAGCTACACCCTTGCGCGGGTGCTCCAACGAGGACTAGTGGGGAGTGACGACTCTCCGATACCTCAGCAAAACATCGCCGCGTTCCTTCCTATCTATTTACTTTGTGCAATTCAATTCATGTCTTGACATTCTTAGAATTGCCATGCTAGAGTAGGATTGGAACTTAGGTTGCAAGTCTTTTATGCGGTAGAACAATTAGGAACACTTTCTAGGCACAAGGGGTTAATTGGGCTAACCATAGAATTTATTTATTGCAAAGAAATTTAGAATTAGCCCAATTCACCCTCCTCTTGGGCATCTTGATCCTTTCACCTACCCTTGAGCCAAAACCAAAGAGCACGGCTTATCCACGACCGGTCACCATTTGGCCTTGGCCATGGCTAAGCTTGGCATGTGTGTTGGAGGACAGGAGTGAGCATGTGTAGGCCAGCGGGCTATGGTACGGTGGTGCAAGAGAAAGTGGTGGCAGTGGCACGAGAGGAACTGGGGAAGGAGATGAGAGAGAGGGACAACATGTGGTGGGCTCCACATGCTAGGCGCACAGTCAATGGCCACGCGCGAGGCTTATCACAAATAATGGTATTTTAGATCTCGCTTCGACCTAATTAGCATGTTTAGGGATCGAGAGCTGCAATTATATATGTAAGTTAGGGACCTAGATGGCACTTTTGTGCAAGTTTAGGTACCTTGTGTGGCCTGGTTAGCAAGTCTAAGGACTAAGATATGCAGTGTTGTAAGTTTGGGATTTAGATGACATCGTTGTGCAAGTTTAGGTACTGGACCAAACGTGTCGGATCCCCGCCAGCGCTTAATCAACATGCCACGTCAACGTATGGAGCAGGTCGAAACCCGTTTGGAACAGTGCTGAAGGCCGGAACAAATTTAGGGACCCAAAAAATGATATTTTGGGACCCAAATGACACCGCCAGCCAAATTTAGGGACCATTGTGCCATTTTCCCAAAAAAAAATCCCACCATGTATGTTTTTCCATCACCATCGGTGGACTAGAGAAAAAACAAATAGCCCAGCAATATCAGACAAATACCATATATAGCGAATCATGGCCACCATGTCGTATGTTTTTCGATCACCATCGGTATATGAGAGAGAGAACAAATAGCCCAACAATGTGAGACAAATACGATTTATAGCGATTCATGGCCACCATGTATCATGTATGTTTTTCCGTCACCAAAGATCAAAAAACGAATAGCCCAACAATATCAGACAAATGACATGTATAGCGAATCATGGCCATTTTCCATCACCATCGGTAGACAAGAGGAAGAAAACAATTAGCCCAGCAATATGAGACAAATAACAATCGCTATGAGGTGATTGGTTGACGGTGTTTAACGAGAGCCAGAAGCCAGGCATGGCGCAATATAGCTCATAGGAATGGATGTTTTTGACCGTACGTGTCTTGACTAGACTATAGACAAATGTCGTTGGGTCCAAATCATCTCCTGAATACCCGGGGAGCCGGGATCACGTAGCAACGGTGCCGAGGCAACGGAATTATCATCTTATATTATTGTGAATTTCTTTATCATTTCTTTTCCTGAAAATTGCATCTAATAAAGAATAGAAAATTGCACACAGTTTTCTTCCCTATATATATACCAAATTAAGGAACTCGTTAATTCACCCAATTAACAGTGCTAATTGGCGGGTTTCTTGTTTACTACTTCAGAAGCATTTTCAGTTCTTCACATGTCAAAAAAAAAAACGTCGATTAACCAACACCGATTGATCGCTGCAACTAATTACCACACGTACACCCTGCTCCCATCATTCTGAACTCTATCTGCACAGTTACATGCATCTTACAAGAAGGAAAGGAAGAACCGAAGAAGTTAATTACGTACGGACAGCACGACGACGATCGTCAGTCAGTCAGTTGAAGAGGTTCAGCAGCGCCGGGGTCCTGGCCTCCGCATGATCACCGCCGGTGACGGGCTGCTGGTCCTCGCACGTCGTCATGGCGGAGTACTCGTCGGACGCGCCGCCGCCGCCGCCGCAGCCCCGCACCAGGCCGCGGCCCAGCGGCGACAACGCCGGCGTCAGGCAGAGGTCGAGCTCGCATGACTGCAGCAGCCCCGCCGGCTGCTGCTGCTGCTGGCAGCCCGCGGGGACGCCGGCGGCGGCGTTGAAGGCGAGGCCGCCGTTAACGTTCTTGCGCTTCTTGGACGGCGCGGTGGACGAGTTCTCGGGCGAGGACAAAGAGGAGGCGGTGGCGAGGCCGACGTCGCCGTAGAGCCCGTCCATGTCGCGGTCCGTGAAGGCGGCTGGGATGGTGGAGAGCGCGCGGAGGGAGTCGCCGCGGAGGACGGCGGCGGCGGAGGCCTGGCAGAGGTCCCAGTTGCCCGTCCACATCAGGCCGATGGCGCCGCTCACCGGGTTGATGGTCCGCCCGCAGGCTTCGTACAGCAGCGAACGGAAGAGAGCTGCATTATCCACATTTCCATTGTTAATCTACCTCAGCAAACTGGCTCTTAGTTACGCTAGCAGTCAGTACTCACACAGTTCAAAGTGAAACTACTTAAGATCCTAGATGATCTCCAACGGCCAATTGGACCCTTGATCCATGCTTTGATGGGGGTGGACCCCGTCACACTGCGCTATAAAAAGAGAGGTGGGACCGGTGGCTTTTTTTTACGACGTTCACCGTGAGCAGCCATACTCGCCCCACCGACATAACCCTAATCCGATCTAGAGGGTGTGCAGCCAGTGACGGAAAGCTCCATTGCCTCGTCGCCACTGGACTGCGTCACCAGACTTCACTGCTACATCACCACCGCCTTCATCGACTCGGACTGCACCACCGCCATCGCCATGGACGGCTCCAGCAGCTCCTCCACCAAGCCCTCCGACGGTTAGAGACCACTGCCCCTCTCCCTTCTTCTCCGCCTAGATCTCGTAGTTCATGTTCTAGGGTTTGTTCATCATGTTCTAGTCAAATTGTACCCGTTAGATCTATGCCTAGTTGATCCTACAGTTCTAACAATGGTATCAGAGCCAGATCTAGTTGTAGATCTAGTTTGGGATAGTACAGTAGAAGCATCAAGAATGAGAGGATTCGAATCGATTTCGGTTTCAAAATCCTAACCCTAACCCTCAAGGGGAAAAGGACGGACAAAGGGGAGGAACCTACCTTGCCTCCGTCGACACCGCCGTTTGCACGGGAAGAAGACCGCGTCGCCGCTTCGCTGACGCGCGGGAAGGGAGCCGCCGGAAGGCACGGCCTCACCGCCACGTGTACCCTATCGGGACTGGACTCAGGGCACCGCAGCAAGATCGCTCGACGGTGGCATGCTCAACCTCGGGTGAACGTGCGCGCCGGCGAGGGGGCCTGTGGTGGCGCCGTCGACCTTCTTTCCTTCGGCTGCGCTGGTGGTGGCCGTCGTCGCTGCTCGGCTTCGCGCTGGGAGAGGGAGAGGGAAGAAATGAGTTAGGGTTTAGGGGCACGGCCGACCGGGGGTTTTGATCTTCCAAAAATGACGCCTGGCCGTCGGATCTAGATGGACGTCTGAGAGCGTGTCGGACCAAAATCAGACAAGGAAGATGAAATGAAATCAATGAAAACCAATGGTGTTTGAAACTTAGAAACAATTCCTAAAGGAGCCAAGACAGTAGGCTATAAATGAGTCTACAAAACTAAACATGACTCCAAAGGAAATATAGAAAGGATTAAAGCGCGACTTGTGGCGAAAGATTTCACGTAAAGAAGGCATAGATTACAATGACATTAGAATCATAATGGCGCTTGTAGCACATTACGACTTAGAATTACATCAGATGGATGTAAAGACGACGCTCCTAAATGGGGATCTGGAGGAAAATGTTTACATGGCACAACCGAAAGGTTTTGTTGTGGAAGGAAAAGAACGTATGGGATGCCACCTGAAGAAATCCATTTACGGATTAAAACAAGCTTCAAGACAGTGGTATTTGAAGTTTGATAGTACAATAAGAAAGTTTGGGTTTCAAGAAAATATAGAGGAAAATTGTGTTTATGCAAAGTTCAAGAATGGGAAATATATTTTTCTAGTCTTTAATGTGGATGACATCTTGCTCGCCAGCAGTGATGTTAATCTACTACTAGAAACAAAGAAATTCTTATCCTCAAAGTTTGATATGAAGAATCTCGATGAAGCTTCGTTTGTCCTAGGAATAGAGATTCATCGAGATAGAGAAAAGGGGGTTTTAAGATTATCACAAAAGGCATACTTAGAAAAAGTTTTAAAGAAATACAGTATGCAAAATTGTAAGTCTTCACCTGCTCCCATAGTCAAAGGCGACAGATATGGAGAATTTCAATGTCCTAGGAACCAATATGAGATCGATCAAATAAAAGTGGTTTCATATAGTTCAGCTGTCGGAAGGTTACAGTATGCTCAAGTGTGTACTCGCCCTGACTTAGCATTTGTTACCGGGTTGCTTGGCAGATATCAGAGTAATCCAGGAATAGAACACTAGAAATTAGTAAAGAAAGTTTTACGTTACCTGTAAGGTACAAAGGGTCTCATGCTAACGTAAAGAAGATCTGATTCCCTGCACATAGAGGGGTATACAGATTCTGACTATACGGGAGATGACAGAAAATCCACGTCAGGATACATATTCACTCTCGTAGGAGGAGCTATATCGTGGAAAAGCTCAAAGCAAACCATCACTATATCGTCCACAATGTATGCCGAGTTTGTAGCATATTATGAGGCCATAGGGCAGGTGAATTGGCTGAAGAAATTCATGTTCGGGTTGAAAGTGGTAGACGACATACACAAACCACTCAAGTTATAGTGCGATAATAATCCAGCAGTATGTTATGCTCACAACAATAAGTCAAGTGGTGTTGTCAAACACATTGACATAAAGTATTATGTTGTGAAAGACAAAGTTCGGGATCATATAATTAGTCTTGAGCATATAAGAACAGAAAAGATGCTCGTCGATCTGCTTACAAAAGGCTTACCACCCAGCGTGTTCAGAGAACACTTAGCCGGTATAGGTTTAAGGGAAAGCCTATGATTCCTGGATAATAGGGCCTAGTTGAGAATCTGTTTGAAAACAGAGAGGTGAATTGTAGCTGTTTAATCTAATGACAACTGATCGTGACGATGAGGCACGCTCTATACACTAATATGTGATGGAATTGAAACAAGATAAAGTAAGTAAGTTGAGATTAAGACATAAGGTGAGATCAAGGGAAAAAATGTTAGATGATCTCCAGGCCAATTGGGCCCTTGGATCCGCGCCCTGATCGGGTGCGTCCAACCATACATGGTTGGTGGGCCCCCGTCACTCTGCGCTATAAAAAGAGAGATGGGGGCCGGTGGCTTTTTTCACGAGGTTCACCGTGAGCAGCCATAGTCGCCCCACCGACATAACCCTAATCCGGTCTAGAGGGTTCGCGGCCAGTGACGAGAAGCTCCATTGCCTCGCCGCCACCGGACTGTGTCACCGGACTTCACTGCTACATCGCCACCGCCTTCATCGACTTGGACCGCACCACCGCCATCGCCATGGACGGCTCCAGCAGCTCCTCCGCCAAGCCCTCCGACGGTCAGAGAACACTGCCCCTCTCCCTTCTTCTCCACCTAGATCTCGTAGTTCATGTTCTAGAGTTTGTTCATCATGTTCTAGTTAAGTTGTACCCGCTAGATCTATGTCTAGTTGATCCTACAGTTCTAACAACTACTACTACAAAAATATTTATCCCTAACAAAAAAAAAGGTTGAAACCATTACTAATAATAAAATTGGATCCCAATAATTAACTAGCATATCTTGGAGTCGGTTTGGTGAGGTAGCATTGGGTTTGGGCCTGGTAAAAAAGATTCTGCAGCATTGTGATAGGGTGGCTTTTTTACTTTTGTCCCATGGGGGCGTCGGAAGGCCGCGTAAACGCCATAAACAAAACATTGGTACCAACTACTACTGCTACTGCTACTGCTACTGCTGGGAGATACCTTGGTGGATAGGTCACGTCTGTTCTCTTCAAGATAACATTGTTGGTCTGGATAGATGAAACCAAACCAAAGTTCGTCCAAGGACACTAGTAGGAGTAATAATCCTCAACTAAACACTACTTTACAGAAAAAAAAAAAGATTGAACGAACTTCGTCATCTATCTATACATGTGAGTAACGTCAGAGTAAGCAAATCATATGATCGACTACTCATAATCTTGCAACTTAGAAGACGTAGATGGAATTGAATGCGATGAGGGAGCACCAGAGTAGTAATAGTGAAGTAAACAAAGTTAGTGGTAATAATAATTGATAATTACCTGGGCGGTGCTGCAGCGGGACGGCGGCGAGGGAGTCGAGGAGGCCCGCGCGGCCGAAGAACTTGGCGACGAAGACGGTGGCGTTGGCCTGCGGCTGCGCGCCGTGGATCCACTCGATGCTGGGGCGGAGCACGCAGGCGTCGCTGCACCCCTTGCGCAGGACGCGGCAGCCGTTGCAGCTCATCTACCTAGCTATATATATCCCGGGCCGATCGATCTTCTCCTTCGATCGCCTTTCAATTCTCTTGCTCCTGTCTCGATATATATGGAAGCCAACGCCCACCGGCCGGCCGTGTGCTCGAGAACACGCAAGCTGTCGGCAATGGAGGCGTACAGGAGCAGCTAGCAGCCAATAGTACAGCTAGCCGGTGGCGAGGTGGTTGGTTGCTTATATATAGGAGGAAGAGAAAGCTAGTGGAAGGAGGAAGAGAGGGGCGCGGACCCTCCGGAGTGGCAGGGGGCAGAGAGGGTTGAATGAAAGCAGGTGAAATCGGGATGGGTTCCGCTCCAATGACATTGGCGGTTGGTGCGCCTCCGTGTTGCCGCAACACCCCACTGTCTTCCCCGTTGTCGCGTCCGCAGGATCCTCTATGCAGGTACTATACATTCCCTCCTATGTCACGGTGTAACTGATGCTCGAAGAAAATATATGTCTGCGCCACTCACACACCGGTGCTGGGAATACTTGAAAGCACACCATATAATGTTCAGTGCACCATCGATGCCCATGTACGTAAATGTGGGCTACTTTGTCAGAACATCACCGTTTCTATCTATTCTAGCTAGAGCGGTGCAACCCTGACTGAAGACCGAGGTTCGCATTCCTAGAACGTGGCAAATGACAACTCGCCTGGTGATTTGTCTTGCCAATTAATGGTAGACGCAAGGATGCAGGTCCCTTGATTTAGACGTTTACAACGTACTGCTAGAGCAAAACTATGTGAATCATGAATTCCGCAACTGCAGAGGATCCGAGCGTGTCAGTGCGGGCGTTTTGGCAGGGTTAATCTAAGCCGCGGAACAGGGTTTGTGGATAGGAACAAAGTGGATTGAGCCGACTAGCAGCAGCAAAGAAAAAGGCCGGAAAGCGACGCGCGGCGGGGGGCCGGGGCCCTGGTGGGGTGGTTGAGTAATAATCCTCAACCAATACGACGTCCCTGCCCCTTGCCCCTTGGCGGCCGCCAAGGACGGGGCGGGCTTGAGGTCGCCGCGTGGCCGCGTGGGCGTTGCCATCGCCACCTCAAACCGGCGCCCGGAGCGTTTCCTTCCCTGGCCTCTCTTCCTCGTCCGCTAGCCTAGCTTGCCCCTTCCGACACTCGTAGATCCGCTCCCGCTCGTGCCTAGCGCCCAGCTCACCTGGCCTCCTCTCCTCGGTCGTTGGCGCCTCGGACGGACTGACTCCCACGCCCACGCCCACGCACGCAGGTCCTACACGCATGCAACTTGCCGCCGACCCCGGACGCCTTTCGGCTATCTAGCTGCGTCTTCTTCCCGTCTGACGACTGATGCAGCTAGGTGCCGCGCGCTGGCCCTACCAGCCGCAACTTGCTCGGAAGCTATGCTAATTAACGGATCGCTAATCTGGCCAGCTGAGCCTTTTGCATTGAGCGTACTACGTTATTAATTCAGATGGCTGGTCTGCCATGGGATGGTGGCATGGCTGCATGCGTGCGTGCCAGCCGGTTCGGTGGTGGAGACTGGAGGCGTCCATCGGGGGCGGCGCGTGACGTACGCCGCCGGGCAATGGAATGGAACCGGTGGCTCCGGCTATGTGCCGCATCAGATTCACATCTTTTTCAGGCCGCGCCGCGCGCGCTCGGGTTTATTTTTCCCGGCCCCTTTGTGGACTCGGCAAGAATATGACGCATCACCCCGTCGCCCGCATGCCGCAAGCTGCAACGCATGGCTCATCGCCGCGCACCCGTCAATGGCGACGGACGCGGCAAAAATAATGCGACGAGCAGGCCGGAGCCGTCGGGAGCCACAAAACCGGCCGTTCCACGTGCAGCCTCCATCTTGCCGGAATGCCCATAACTACGTGCGCAACCTCGGTGCTCGGCTGTGGGCATCCACTTGTTTGGTTTTATTTACTTTTTTTTTATGAGGGGAAGTTTGGTTTTATTTACTTTTTTTTAGAAATGTTATATTTATTTACTGGATCAACAGGATGACCCACAAAGGCCACAGCCAAAAATGTAACGTTATGTTAATACCCACTAGGCCGGCCCACTCAACTTTGATGCCGAGCACTGTGTGGGTTCCAACTTCCAATCGCAAGGTCCCTAGCTGGCCACTGCGCCGCCTCGTTAGTCGCCGGCCCGCCTCATCCCGCTCGTTTGTTCCGGCTAGCCGGCTAGGTATATCCATACGTGCGCAACCTCGGTGCTCCACTGTGAATTGCCCCGTTTGTTTGGGCTTATTTGACTGATAAGCCATAGTTGAAAATACTGTTATCTGGTTTGGTGTGAGAAAAAAAATATTGTTCGTTGTCTAATAAGTCATGACCTATAAACCAAATACGACCAAACGAATAGTCTGAAGATCTAGAGTATCTCCAGTAGGGACTCTATTCAAGACCATAAACTACAATTTAAGGACTAGAGTAAAAAATACAGCTCTAGCAGGGCCTATACTCAGACCCCCAAATTTAGGTGACCCTCAAACCAAAATGATATATCTCTCGCAAAGTTTCAGATATAACTTAAACCAAACTTTGATGTTTGTACATCTCAAAGCCTTTTCTTACTCGTGTACGGTTCTAATTTGTAGATAAACTAACTTTTATAATCATACTAACAAATGTGAACTTACATGGGCATTTGTCATGCAAAATTTGTTTTTTCTTCACAAAAATTTCAAATAACTAAGTAAGAAACCCTTCTAAAGTAACATGCAAAACTTTTTATCTTATATACCAAATTTTTTTTAATGTAATATACTACATATAGATTCTTGTTAAGGAATTCTCAAAAAAATTGAACTAATTTACTATTATGTAATTGAAATGAATTTATGCGTGGCTACAGAAATTGTAGTTCCTTGCATGATCCTCGAGAAAACTGTAAATTTCCTTGCTAGCTTAGAATAATAGCCATGGAAATTATATTTTCTTGATGGATCTTATAGAAGAGGAGTTAAGAATAGCGGTGAAGGAAATGGTTAAGGTTTACATTCACACTCAAGAAAATGCTTAATTTCCTTGATGGATCTTATAAGCCCCTCAAGGAATATACTTTTCTTGGAAGTTTACTAGCATAGCCAAGGAAGCTATATATATTCCTTTGGCGGCTAGATTTTAGCACTCAAAGAAAACTATCTGCCCTCAAGTCAATTCTGGATTCGAAAGTCAAGGTAATCCTGTCAAGAACACGCCCAAAGGTGTTAACCTGAACGTCTACCTGCTGGTGGTGCCAGAGCCTAGTGAATGCTATTCCAAAGAGGAACTCTCCTCTCGCCGCTCATTTCCTACGGGAGGTGCCGCAGCCAACCTGGCGTGGCTTCCTCTTCTCGCGCTCTCCCAGCCAGACCCAGCCGGCCCCCTCCCTCCCACCTCCGGCGAGCTCGCCGGAGAGGGCTGGGAGTGGGGCCCCCTCCCCACCTAGTACTTAGTAGATAATAGTTAGAGTGCCCGGATGGTTGTCTCCCTGCGGGGAAAGTCCTGTCTTGCCATTGTCGTCGCCATAGCCGTGGTCTTCCTCGCCGCCGACATCGTCGACTAAAAGGTCAGTAGAAATAAAATAATTCCATTCGTCTTCTTCGCGGATCTCCTCTCCAACATCTCTGCTTCCACTTCCACCCGCCATCGACGAGATCCGCTCCCTCCTGATCCACAACCTTCATCGCCCGCATCCATCTCCTTACAGCAGCCTCCAGTTCTGGTGCTCCTTTCTTCAGCAAGGCAGCTCCTCTTCTGGTGTTGGTTTGCCAGCTCTGATCCGCCTCCTTATGGGATCCAGGTTCGAGCTTCTTCTTCAACCTCCAGCGACGACATCAACAACATCCTTTGGTCGCCGGTGTGCGTCTCCTCCGACGGCTCAATCGACCCTCCTTTAACCGGCACTTTTGTGCGATTAGTCCATCCGGGTGCATGCGTCTTTGCCCTTCGCCGGCGGACTTATCTTCCGCATCGCCAACGATGGTGTTGCTTTCCCATCTAGCTACAGGACTTTGTTGTAATTTGGTCTTCTACGGAGGACCCCTTTGTAAAACGGTTCTGTGATAATATAAATATATATGTTGTTGTAAAAAAATGCTATTCCAAAGAGCATGGAATTAGTCAAGACTCAAGAGGCCCAATGATGCATTTAATTTATTATGTAACTACCATTATTCTACCCCAAAACTAGCATCGGAGAGTATCTGTAAACACTTATTAGTCGGAGTAAGGGGCGAAATGGCCAAAGCCTTAGTGAATAATGGTTTGCCTCGCCGCCAGTAAATATATGCACGTATGATAATAATAACATAATTGAGTTCTAGTTGAATATGTAAAGTCCAAATTCACAAAAGTTCTTTCCATGGTTTAAATTGCTTTGGGTCTGTTCACTTGAACTTATCAGCTAGAATCTACAATATTTTTCTCTCACAATAAAACAACTTCAACCAGCTTTAAATTTTACTTTTGGCGTATATCAGGCGCTACAATAACACAACAGTGCCAGAGCAGGAGCTCCTCCAAATACTGTCGTAGTATGGCATTGTACCCTGCCCAGGCTCCACAAAATTCCTGACTCCGCCACCGCTTATATACACTACATACAAGCTTAATACACAAACATTCCCACGCTCTGAACCTGCTTAATTACTCGAGGGAACACACACATATATATACTTAGAAGTTAGAACAAAACGACCCGGACATGTGATTTCCATTGCATTGGTGAAGCAGCATGCATGCCAGCAAGTCGTACGTGATTAATTTGCAGTAATAACAATATCCTTTGCATATGCCTCCCGACGAGGTTACAAACTAATTTCGGCGTGGGCCATGACGTATTTGTGGCGTCGGCCGTGACGTACGAGGATATTCGCGGTGTCGCCCTGCTGTACGTGTCGTCAACGGAGGAACAACACGTACGTGTCGTCGTCTATATGAAAGCATGCATGGACGACTGCGCACAGCACAATGACTCCCTCATCCTTTGCTTCTCTTTTCTTTTTCTTCCTGCTTCCGCTCCCTGTTCAACATGGCAGCGCCTCGTAAAAAAACTGTGCTTGCTTTCTTTGATTTAAAAAAAAAGCAGTTTGAATTATGTATTTGTTTGTGATTCATGAGATTTTGCATATGTTTTATGCGTGCGGTTGTATGTCATGGGACTCCATTTTATATATATACCTGTAGCATCCACGGGCACTCAACTAGTGTATATGTACATATACAACAACAATGTGCTAGTTTTTTTTCTCCTCTGTGAATCATACGGTAAGCAATATGAAACAAGTCGTTCAAGCATTAAACATGAAGTACAATTATTATTCATACACGATATGGTGACGCTACTAACCTACAGGAGTACGATTATTATTCATACATAACATGATGACGCAACTAAAAGACACAAGAAGACATCATGATAAGAACATGTATTGGTTTACTATAGCAATACTCTTTGGCCATTGTCTCTACCTCCATCACCATCCTCTCTGGCCATTATTATTCATACATAACATGGTGACACAACTAAAAGACACAAGAAGACATCATGATAAGAACATATATTAGTTTACTAGGGCAACACTCTTTGGCCATTGTCTCTACCTCCACCACCACCGCCACCGCCTCCTCCTCCTCCTCCTCCTCCTCGTGAAAACCCGACATCATCTCCTGATGCTGAAACATCACAACTATAAATTCCACTCCCCCAACATCCCACTGCAATGTGCTGCTGCAGGAGCAGCATGCCGACAACAAACAAGAGGAGGCCGAGCCGTGCGGTTCTCTTCCTCAATGACACCGTCATCTTCTCCTCACACGAACTCACAATATGTGTTGTCTATCACTGCAAGGTTGAGGTGGTCGTGCATATTGAAGGTGGCCTGCAGGACGAGCGATTTATAGACTGATGGAGGCCCTGGAATCTACCAGCCGGCCGGCCGACCATGTGATTTTCCATTGCATTGGTGAAGCAGCATGCCAGCAAGTCGTACGTGATTAATTTGCAGTAATAATCCTTTGCATATGCCTCCCCGACGAGCTAGGTTACAAATTAATTTCTTGCATGGCGTGGGCCACGACGTATTTGTGGCTGGCCGTGTTCGGCTGGTACACAGAGGCACTGTGTACCGGCTGGTTCAAATGATTCAATAGTAAGCTGAAACAAGCAGGACAAGAACAGCCGAACAGGCCCAATTACCGGGCAGTGGAGCAGGCCATGTCGCCCGCTAACCCATGAACCGTTGGATCAAGCTAACTAGAGATATAACCGTCCGATTGCAGATCGGTTCGGGTCTCGCCCGTTTGGCCCCACTCACGGGCGGTCGCGAATTGTCGAGAAACTCGCCCCTTCCGCATGCTCTGCCTCCTGCTACGGCGCAGCTCCTCCCTCCCTCTTCCTCTCTCTCAAACAGCAGCGGGCGGCGAGGCCCCAGCGCATCGGCATGCGAGCCCCCCCCCCCCCCCCCCCCCCCCCCCGCCCCGTGCGGCGGCGCACCAGCACGGTTGCCCCCGGCGCGGCAGGTCAACGGCGACGAAGGCTCCCGTCGCGGTGTCCCGGGGTGCAGGCAGACACTGCCGTGCCGGCCCGGGCATGAGCGGTCCCCAGTGCCACAGCACACGAGTGCCGGTGAGCGTGTTGTACGTGGACCTCGGATCCGCGCCATGGTGAGGGGTCCTCCAGTGCTCCAGCCTGTAGGGGATGGTCGGGATCACCGCATCAGCCTCAGTGCCGAGCAGTAGTGTCCCTCCACCTCCAAGCTCCACGTCTCTTTGCTGCCTGTGATTATTGCATGGGAGGTAAATTTAAACAGTCTATGATTACTCATTTCCTCCGTTGCCAAATGCAGTTGAAGCCCCATGGCAGGAATGGCACTGTATGTTCGATGAAATGCGCCTGACACATGGATATTTCCATTCCCCAAAATTTGGAAGGTTGGTCTTTACGAAATTCTGTTTTTTGATAAACGTATGTAATAACTTCGCTCCAATATGTTAGCTTGTGGATTAATCTGAAATCTAGGTGTGCTGATAGGGAAGAACTGTTTGGCAAGGAACCTTACCCATACGATAGATTTTTGTATTAGATGCAGGTGATATACTCAATCTGTAGATATTATTGTTGCCTAAAATATAAAGCATATAGTCTGTATTGTTTAGACCAATGATGCTGAGATTCATTGAGTTGCATTTGCTTAGGTGCCATTCGTTATCACATTTATTGTCTTTATAAAGGCAAATGTAAGTTTGACATGAGTATCTGACATATCTTAGCATATTATGGTGAAACTTCATTACAGTATACAAATGTTTGCGAAGAGTCTTCAAGAACGAAAATAATATCTGACTCATTCTCCATTTTTCATATTTATGAGTTGAATTGAAAGTACCGGCATCCATGCAAAGCTCCAAAAATAGATTTCTCTTTCATTTGTGTTTTAGAATTCCACTGCATAAATAATATAATAATGGTTAGATTGCAGTGCTGTTTTAGTTTAGTTATAAAAGGGGTCAACAGTATACATGTCTGAATATGTATAGCTCTCCTAAAGAATTTTCAATTTTTTACTTCCTCCATATACAGAGAACCAATCTAAGCACCACATAAAACTGGTCAACATTATACATATCTGAAAATCATCTGGTGGTAGACCATGTTTTAGACTTTTAGTTTAAAGAAATTATACCTTTTTCTGGATTATTACAGCTACATAAATAAAATGTGACAATCTGTCAGTGTTTCCTGCATTTGCTGCTGACTAGACTGCTCCTTAATGATTATTGCTTTTACTTACAGTTCACATATTTGTCTTTCCGCTTAGACTTTTTCAGACACTCTTATACCTCTACAGAGCGCTACACAAAAACATGAAGATCTGAATCTGTACCTAATAGGTGCAGTTTCATATCCTATCAGTGCTCCAGTTGCTCTTGCAAGGTCACCAGAGGCACAGAAAAACAACTATGACACCCTTACACCTAAAGTAAAACTTACATGCTAACTCATACCTTTTTTTTGAAACATACCTCTCTTTTGTAACTTAGGCCTGATTCCTTAGCTAATCCTAAGTGTCTCTTGTTAAGTAATCTACTGCTCCCCTTGTGTGAACGCGCGGCAGGGACAGGCGGCGCCGAAAGGGCTCCCTGCTGCTGCACTGTAGCCGCTGTAGGGGCAGACGCCGCAAGGCTCCCCTATTGCACTGTAGCCACAGTAGGGGCAGACGTCAAAGTCAGCCTTGCTTTCACATCTAGTTATTGTAGCAGCATAATAGCCTGACATGCTTGTGTACTAGGATTAGATGGGTAGAGTTGTATATATAGTTTGCCACTGCAACTCAGTAAAGAGAGCGAGTTCAGTTTTGCCATCTCCTCTACAGAGCTCCGACCAACGCTGGTGCTTGTGTTGTGTGTGTGTGCTCTGTTCTCTCTCCCTTCTTCTACCTCTGGCCATAGTGTGTGGTCGGCAACGATAGTGCGTGGTCAACAATGCTGGTGAGTGGTCGACTCACCCGTGCCGGTGATCAAGTGGGACAACAAGTGGTATCGAAGCCGTACAAGCGCCGTCGTCGGACTAACCGCTGGCGATGACGGACGGTTTGGAGATGGGCGATAGCAGTGGCGCTACTGTGGCTGCCCATCCACGACAGGAGATCGTAGTGCGCATAGTGCGGGAGGTCAGCGGCACCAGTTGGCCGACGCTGACTCGCACCAACTATGTCGAGTGGTCAGTGACCATGAAGGTCAAGCTCAGTGCCTGACGGCTTTGGAATGCTGTTGACAAGGGCACCAACAATGAAGAATACGACATGTCCGCGTTGAAGGCTATCCTCGCTACTGTGCCAGCGGAGTACAGGGAGCCGTTGGGGGTGAAGAGCTCTGCTAAGGAGGCGTGGGAGGCCATTGCGGCGATGCGGTTCCGATCGCGCAAAGAAGGCGATGGCCTAGCTGCTGAAGCAGTAGTACGCTGACCTCAAGTTCAAGGATGGTGAATCGATGGAGAACTTCTCCCTCCGCCTGCAGACACTCATCAGCAAGCTGAGAAGCCACAGCGTCACCATCGATGAAGAAGAGACAGTCTCTAAGTACCTCCACTCTGTGCCGATAAAGTACATCTAGATCGCTCTTTCCATAGAGACGATGCTGGACTTGTCCACCCTCACCATTGAGGATGTGACATGCCGTCTGTGGGCAGTGGACGAGCGCATGGAGCAGACCACAACGTCGAAGGACAGCGGCAAGCTGCTACTGACAAAGGAGTGGGTTGCCCGGAGGAACTCCGGAGAAGCCTCCTCTAGCCACGGTGGCTATGACAAGCGCCGTGGCAAGGCTTCTTCAGAGAAGAAGAAGGTCGACCCCAACGCCTGCCGACGTTGTGGGAAGACAGGCCATTGGGCATAGGAGTGCCCAAATCGCAGTCAGGAGAAGAAGGCTAAGGCTCATCTGGCATAGGCTGATGATGATGATGATGTCACTCTCTTGATGGCGACATTCTGTGCACTGCACGACGTTGAGGCCTTGGATAAGGGAGAGGTGATGGCGGTGAAAGGGCCTAGGAAGGCTCTGAAGGTTGTCCACCTCGACGAACTGCGCGCCCAAGTCTACCTTGGATGTGTGGGTGGCGGACAGGAGCAGTGCTGGTACCTAAACTCCGGCGCTAGCAACCACATGACGGGCTCCAAGGAAGCCTTCTCCGAGCTTGATGACGATGTGACCGGCATGATGAAGTTCGGTGATGGTTGAAGGGTGGCGATCCGAGGGCACGGCACCATCATCTTCAGGTGCCAGAACGGTGAGCACTGCGTGCTAACGGATGTATATTACATCTTGCAGCTGCGTTCAAGCATCATCAGCATTAGCAATGAGCGCGGATGCGAGGTACTGATCGAGAGCGGGATCCTGAGGATTCAGAATCGGGAGTGGCATCTTCTCGCGAAGGTAAAACACTCACATAATCGATTGTACCTGCTCGACTTGAAGGTGGAGGAGCTGGTGTGCCTGGCAGCACGGCACACTGAGGAGCTGTGGCTATGGCATGCTCGGTTTGGCCATCTTAGCTTCGACGTGCTCAGTCGGCTAGAGAAGATGGTCCGAGGGCTGCCTCACATCGAGCATGCGGGCGAGCTAAGTGACAGCTGCCTGGCCGGGAAGCAGAGGAGGCTGCAGTTCTCAAAGGCGGCCAAGTATCGCGTGGTGGACGCTATTGAGCTCGTCCACGGTGATCTTTGCGGGCCAATCACGCCAGCCACAAATGGTGGTCGGCGGTACTTTCTCCTACTCTTGGATGATTACAGTCGCTATATGTGGTTGTAACTCCTGACGAGCAAGGACGAGGCGGCGGCGGTGATTAAGAAGTTCAAGGCACGCGCGGAGGCAGAGAGCGGCAAGAAGCTACGTGTGCTGCGGACTGATCAGGGCGGCGAATTCACTTCGGTGGAGTTCGTTGCGTACTGCGTGGATCAGGGTATGGTGCGACATCACACCGCGCCATACTCGCCACAACAGAATGGCGTGGTGGAGTGGCAGAACCAGACGGTGGTCGGCATGGCTCGATCCATGATGAAGGCCAAGGGCATGCCGGCAAGGTTCTGGGGTGAGGCGATGACCACGGTGGTGTTCATCCTCAACCTGCGCGCCCACCAAGGCCCTGAAGGGTAAGACGTCGTTTGAAGCTTGGCATGGACACAAGCCAAACGTGTCCTTCCTCAGGACATTTGGCTGCGTCGGCCATGTGAGGAACAACAAGCCTCACCTCGGCAAGCTCGAAGACAGGAGCACACCGATGGTGCTCCTAGGCTATGTGGAAGGTACCAAGGTGTATCGGCTCTACAACCCACGTGGAGGCAAGGTGCTTGTCTCGTACGACGTCATGTTCGACGAGAAGGCAGCCTAGGACTGGGACAGTTGAAAGTGCATCTAGCCCTTTAGTGGGTTTTGGATGGTTGAATGGCAACGTGATTAAAGGTCTAACCCGTTTGCTAAGTGTGGATAGGTAATAGGTTATCTCACAGGTACTTAATGAAAGCCAAAATGATGCGTTGTTGTATAAAACAATCTAGTTCAAGCACAAGATAATAATGCAAATAGAATTCATACAAAGGCTTATTTATTGTGGGATTTTTATGTTCTATGTGAAAGCAAGCTCGTAAGAATTAATTAATGAGACATGAGGGATTGCATATGGAATGGTCTCATATTTGAAGCTTGCTAAATTGAAATGAAAAATATATCAATACAAGTGAATGGTGGATTCAACACAAGATGTGACTTGATGGCTTGAGATGGTGAAGATAGCAAGGAAAGGCTTTGAGGTACTAACCAAGGGTGAAGGGCAAGCGACGGCTTGGCGGCCGAAGAACCTAGCTAGGGTGAAGAAGGAAGGACTTGCATTTAGTTGAGGTACTAATCAAGCTACAATGGTCATATTGATGTGGAGGATCAAATCTATATTAGACAAAGTGTTTGAAGTGACTTGATGCATTTGGAGTTATTCATATTTGATGAATAGAATCAAGTTACATGCTCAAGATGGCTATACTCAAGTGACAAGATCAATATCAACATGTTGGCACCCTTACTTGATGAAGATTGAAAGAGACGACATTAATTCAAAAGAGGTCAACTCAAGCGGTATAAATTCATTTTTCCTTTAATCTTGAGTTTAATAGATATGCCGTACTATTAAGAGAGATGTATCATGTTGATAGATAATGTTTCATAAGTGGTCAAGCCAACCCATGTGAGTTTTGAGTATTTGAGAGACAAAAGAGCTAACTGATTCCTTGCTGGTACGGCAATACTGGACGTGTCCGGTATTCATACCGGACGTGTTCGGTATTTGCCCAGCAATGGTAAAATTGTTGTTCTTGGGTTGGTTCGTCAGGAGTTCCAACGTAAGTCAGGAGTTTCGACGGTTGGGAGTTCCGCCAATGGTCGGAAGTTCCAACGTCTCGCGCTTTAACTGACTTGGAGAATTCATTGTGGTGGTCATACCGGACGTGTTCGGTATGGACGACTAGAGGCCAACGGCTAGTTTTCAAAAGCCCTGAGGTCGGGAGTTTCGATGTGAGTCTGGAGTTTCGACGGTCGGAAGTTTCGGCATGTGTCGGGAGTTCCGACACCTCACATACTTCAACTTAGTTACTTAGTTTTCAAATATGCTGAGGGTCGGGAGTTCTAACATAAGTCAGGAGTTCTGACTGTCGGGAATTTCAGCATTTATCGGGAGTTCCGACGCCTCACAACACCACTGTAACTTAGTTACTGTTAGCGCAGTATAAGTCATATCCGGACATGTCCGGTATGGCAACGGCTATAAAATGGCTAGTTTTTCCAAGGGGGCTATAAATACCCCCAAGCCTCCACCTTTGGAAGCTGCTGATTCTGCTGGTTTCTATACACGTTTTTGAGCCTTGCCAACTCTCCCAAACCCTCTCTTAGTGAGTGTGTGATCCAAATAGCAAAATCCATTTGTGGGTTAAGAGAGAATTTGAAAAGGAGAGCAAGCCACTACTTGAGCACTTGTGCATATTGTCTATTTCGTGATTCGCATTTGTTACTCTTGGACTCTTTGGTCCTAGACGGTTAGGCGTCGCCGGAGAGCACCCGAGAGATTATGGTGTGCCTCGGAAAGTTTGTAACGATCGATTCCGCCGCCTCGGAATCAACTAGTGGAAGAAGGAAAAGGAGTTGGAAAAGACTCCGGCTAGAGTGACCTTCATGGTATCCTCTAGGGCTGACCTTCGCTGGGTCGCTCGCAGCCCCCTCAACAGAGAGTAGGACTCGCACGAGTCCGAACTTCGGTAAAACAAATATCGTGTCTCAATTCGTATTTCATTCGATATTTATGTTGCTCTTGCTCTTGTGCAGGTTACCTATGTATATTGTCATATCTAGTATGTACCTGTAATTTGATTTGAAGTTAGAAATCGAAAGAAGCAAGTTTAGGGCTATTCCACTAAAACCGTGTATACCGGACACGTCCGGTATTGATCACTGTGCCAGGCTGTTCTACTGAACACGTCTATCCGGTATGTCTACCGGACACGTCCGGTATTTCCTACCTGTGCTAAATATATTCATTCTTTGTTCTAACTTTGTATTGCAGGGTTGTAACTTCTATATATATTCTTTATACTTTTACTTTGTGGCAAACTTATGAGGGGTGGTACTACACTTAATTTGGAGTTTCCATTTTGGAATCTCTCTTTACTAATCGTTTTCGCATTTAAATGTGTCAATTTTTAGAAACTCCTATTCATCCCCCCTCTAGGTGGCATCCTAGGTCCTTTCAATTGATATTAGAGCGAGGTTCTCACCCAAAGCTTCACCGCCGTGAGAAAAGGATGTCGACGCCTATCGAGTTGGAGCCGGTGCTTCTCCAAAATGATGGTTCAAACTTTCTACCTTGGTCAATTCATGTGCTCAATGCTTTTAAGGATAGTAGTCCTCTTGTTGAGCATATTGTGGATGCAAGCATACCTCTTTCTATAGTTGATTGGAGCAACTACAAAAATTTATCAAAAGAGGAAGAGATATGCGTGCAACTTAATGCTCAAGCTATTAATGTCATGTTGAGTACATTGAGTGTAGAGGTTTAAGATGAGACAATCTTCAATGGACAACCACCTCCGGAGAATGCTCATCTCATTTGGACTAGTCTTTTTGATTTATATGGAAAATCTAAATGCGATGATGCACTTGAGATCGTGTCAATGGAAAGTATGTTCATTGTGTCTTCATGCAGCGAAGAAGCCTCACAAAACCTCAAGAGCGCTGAGTCGGAGCAAGAAGTGCAAGCAGCGCATGACTTATTGTTTGCCTACACATACCGGACATGTCTGGTATGCGTCCGGTATAGCCGAGGCAGCAGACCATCAAGCAGCTATTTGCAACGATGCTCAAGCCCGGTGACGACCAAGTGATGAGTCAACCTCAGTATCTTATGATACTCATCACTTGTGTCTCATGGCCAAGAAAAGTAAGAAAAAGAGTAATAAGAAAGATCAAGAAAAGGAAAAAGCACAAGTAGATGATCAAGATGAGAGTGATATTGAAGTTGAAGACAACTATAACCTTGATCATCTTAACCGCAAAGACAAGTTTATTATCATGAAGATAGTTGAAAAGAATGATGAGCTTGAAGAAGAGATTGAGAAACAAGAGCAATCACTTCAAAAGCAAGAATTGTTTCTCATCTCCAAGATGGAAGAACTAATGGCTCTAAGTGAAAGGTATGAAAAATTGTCAATTGAGCATACTTTAGTTACTAACTCCTCTTCTAGTGTTTCACAACTAGAGAAGGAAAACTTTGAGCTCAAGACAAGGCTAGATGAACTATCAAGCAAGTATAATGTGCTACAAGCAAACTATGTTCATATAAAGTGCTCTCATGAGGAAGTAGTAGAATCAAGCATCATGCTTGAGGTAGCTCATGAGGTTGTGATGACATCGGTAAAATTTTCTCAACCTCTTACACATTCCCTCACTAGTACATCATCTCAATTAAATATTTCTTGTACTAATGAGTGTGCTCCTCAAGCAAGCCAATCTTCGATTGAGCTAAATCTCATAGAAAACATAGAGCTCAAAGAAGAGGTGAAAAGATTAAAGAAAGATGTGATTCGGTTGAAGGGTAAGGAGAAAGCACAACCTTCTCAAGATAACCGTGATAACATGGTGAAGAAGCTCGAGAAGGGTTCAAACCTTGCTTCCTCCAAAGCCCAACAAAAGAATCACATTTCAAGTAAGGCCAACACAACCAAGAGCAAGAAACATGAAAAAGGTTATGCTATGGTTGTGGATTATATGGACATGAGCGGGCAATGTGTCCACATAAGAGTTGGCCCGATAAGTGTGAAGTGGCTGAACAAAAGGCCTTAAACAAGTTGGCCAACCAAAAGAAAAGCGATGGACAAAACGCTTGTCTCATGAGCAAGAAATTGGGGCATCCTACCAAGAAATGCCCAATGTACAAAGAGGCAAGAAAGAAAGGCCAAGTTGCAATAAGAAGATGCTATGGATGCAATGAGATGGGCCACAAGGTTGATAGATGTCTATACAAGCAAAACAAGCATAGAGCAAATAAAGGTCGCGTATGCTATGCTTGCAGAAGAAAGGGGCATCTAAACTATAAATACCCAAATGGTAACGCTCCTAAGCCGAACACATTTGTTTATAATGATAATCTTAGGAAGACCACAAATGAAGTTAGCACTAGCAAGGTGATGTGTTCACCATAAACTAGTGCTAAAACCATTTGGGTGCCTAAGCACTTTGACTAACCAAAAAGGACCCAACAAGAGTTGGGTACCAAAGTGTGCTTAGGTTAATGATGTAGGTACTTGGTGATGAGATTGAGGCTTCGGGGTGGTTGAGCAAGCAATTTGATAATATTCACTCAATCTATCAATCAATTCTTATCATAATCTCTTATATGGTTGACCCGAAGATAATTCAATAAATATATCATATATTTCATCCGCACCATTGGTAACAAGTACCTAAACCTTATAGGATAGCCATCTTGTTTGTTTTGTGTTCAATAGTTCACAAATAGACATATTTGTGAAATATTGAAAGTGGCTAATTGAAAAATATTTTATTTTTCCATATGATGCTTTTAATAGCTCTCCAGTAGAGCAATTCATTTGTTGAGATGTAGGTATACAATAAATAATAGAGCTAAAAGAAGAATCACAATCAGCGAATTATTTGTTTCAGTCCTGCACCTATCGGACGTGTCTAGTATGGCCAGGGACAGGAAGAAAGTATTTTTGTTCTGCGTATTCCAGATGTGTCTGGTATACCTATCGGACGTGTCCGGTATTGTAGGAACCAGAACACTAATTAGATTGCAACTGAGTCTTTAATCCATATATTTTCATATATCCTCAATTTACTCAGAAGCTTGTGGTTTATCAAATCTAAGTGGATTGTGAGCATCTCTTGAACTCAAATTTAAATATGGCAAATTATTTGGTTATGGTTCAAAATAGAAAATTGACTCCCAAATTCTTAATAGAATGAAGTGTTAGTTGAAAGTCATTTAAATTACTTAAAGCACTTATTTAGGGGGAGCTCAGTTTCTATTTTGCACCTTGTGGACTAACAAACTTATCTAGCATTCTTTGTAGTCATTGGGATGAAAAATTGATTTAGTATCTAGCATGATTATTTGGCAACTAAGGTCAACATAAAGACTATCATGCTATATATCTTCTTAGTGGTATTCTTGTGGGCTCAAGGCAAAGGTATATCTTTACATACATGCATTGTAAGTGCATCTAAGGCTCTTTATATGTTTGAATGTGTATTTGTGTGATATAGGAGAGATGTTTTTCAACACTCATTACTAGCATGTGTAGGTGGTGTGAATTTGAGAAACTATTTGAATCTTGGTCTTTGTGACCTAGCTTTGTCATGTGATAATTATAGCTCTCCTTGATTGTTTGATTGGCTAATTACACATGACATGACTTTCTTAAGTCCACAATATACTATGTCTCACAATCTCTCTCTCAAGTGATCAATATCTATATGCCAAATATTTAGAAAATAGAAGTGCTACTCATGGCATTTGCATAAGAAAAGTAATTACATCTTATTTGGATCAATGACATACATGTTTTTGATCAAGAAATGATAGAGAAGGGGATTGGAATTAAGTGAATGAAATTTGGAAAAAGATCAGCCAGCCCTCAAATACCGGACGTGTTCGGTATGCCTACCGGACGTGTCCGGTATGAGCGGGGCTATAAAAATGGTCAGTACCCCTTCGGCCCTGATCCTCTATCTCTCTTTTCTCTCCTCCAAGCCGACGCCACCACCTCTGTTCCACCATATTGGCGATCGAGTGATTCCACCGTGAAAAGGAAGAGGGAGATTGGATCGGAGGAGATTTGCATTAGGATCAAAGACTCCGGGACTTAGATTTCCAATCGTATCTTCATTCACTCTCACAAGGTACCCTAATCCCGGATCTCATCCAATCTAAGCAGTTAGGACATGATTTTGGAATTCCTTCGGTAGAGATGCTACATTACCTGTCTAGAAGCAATGCCCAAAGTTTGGATTGGATTGGTTGAAGATTGAGCCAAGCACCCCAGTTAGGGTTGCTGTCCGCTCATACCGGATGGTATGCGTACCAGACGTGTCTGGTATGGGACAGCAGAGCAGATTTTGCTCCCTTGTTTCAATCTTCTCAGTGGTTGATTCTTAGGACTAAGTTTAATTGTCTATTGTGTTTTGTGAACCTTTTGACCTAGTTTGGTTGAGGTGATTACAAAGCATAGGACAATTATTCTTATTTCTATATATCAACTAAAATAAGCTATCGTTTGGGCATGAATCTAAAATTCCTTGTATATCTTTGGATATAGGACAACAGCCATGAGCGGAAGACAGGAGCCTAGGTCCAAGCATAGGCATGATCTAGCTTTGGAGAAACACAAAAAGGCAAGACAGAAAATGCATCCTAGATTTAGTCAGCAGGAGCAGGGCAACAATAGGGGACTCTCCAGAGCTACTAGGGGGTGCTCCATAGTACAAAGAGGGAGACAACAGTTCTTCCTCTAACACAGATATAGAAGAGTATAGAGTGGAGCCCAGTACTAGGAAGAGGAAAAGCACTGATAGAGATTTAGATGGTGGCAGCTCAGATGATGAGCAAGAGATTAAGGAGGAGCAGACAGTACCTCCAGCTCAGCACCAGCCAGGTCAGGATATGCACTATGGTTTACTTAAGCCACATCCACCTAGTGTACCCTCTTATGTTGCCAGAGTTGTCTATCAGGGGAAAGACATGACCAGAAGGGCTAGAGATGAAAGAAGAATTGATCCAAGGGTTTGTCAAGGATTCAGTTTGACCATCGATTTCAGACAGCCTTTCATATGGACTTCTACACCAGTGTGATCCTCGCCAGGAACCTGGTGATTGCCAGGTCTCAGTGGATTGACTGGTAGTACGTCAGAGATTTGCAGAAGGCCTCCATTGATCACACTATTGCCATTTGTGAGCATACAGAGGTTTATGAGATTATGGAGTTCCAGCATGACTGGAACACAAAGGTGGTAGCTCAGTTCTACGTCACCCTGTATGTTGAGGAGGATGAGAGGCGTATGCATTGGATGCTTGAGGGCCAGTGGTACAATGTTGATTATGATGCTTTTGCAGCTCTACTTGGCTTCTCAGATGATGATCTTTAGAAAAATAGGATCCACATAGAGCAGGTGTTGCCTCCAGAGTAGCTTGCCTACATGTACCCACCAGGGGGTGAGAGAGGAGCAGTGGGGAAGGTTCTAGGTCTTCACCCTACTTACAGATACCTAGATAGGATGTTCAGGAAGACCATTGATTGTAAGGGTGGAGATAAGGGAAACATTGCAGATTACTCGAGGAACCTGCTCCATAGGATGGCACCTAATGCACGACCTTTTAGCGTCTTTGATTTCATATGGTGCGAGATCAGGAGTGTCGGCGAGAGGCCCCTCAAGGGCTGCGGTTTTGCTCCCTACATCATGCACATGATTGAGCAGGTCATAGGGCATACCTTTGAGTATGACAAGGTACATAAGGCCCTAAAGATTGTTGCAGATTTGACTAAGGTTGGGGTACCTCCAGCAGGACTAGGAGGAGCAGCAGCACCACCAGAGGCAGATGCACCTATAGATGGTGGTGTAGCAGGACGAGCTTCTCCTCTACCACATGCTCCTTCACATTCTTCTTCATGTCGCCACAGTCCTCCTTCTCCTATTCGCAAGATGTTCAGTGCTATCTTTGGGATGTGCAAGGACATACAGACCTGTCAACAGAAGGAGAGGGAGGCTAAGAGGAAGGATACTCGGACTTTGAAGCAGATTGCTTCTAGACTTGAGCTTGATCCTCCTAGATCACCACTATCAGATGAGGCAGCTAGTGAGCCTGAGACTGAGGAGGAGCAGCAGGGCAGGTACGACGCAGAGTTTGTTGATTTCCTTCAGTGATAGCAGCAGCAGGCACCAGAACACCCTGACACTTTACCACTACAGGCTCATGTGCCTACTCTCTCTCAACCACGTCCTAGTGCTGTAGACGAGTATGCTTCAGACTGGTGGAGTGACCTCACGGGTAGTTTCTATGACCCGTCTAATGTGGGTGGTTCTCGTCCAGCCGGTGCTACATGCTCAGATGATGAGGATGCTAGTAGAGATGAAGATGATGATGAGTGATCATAGAGTTCAGAGAAAGCTTGCAACCCCTTTGTCCTTAGTTTGTCATTGTTGGACCTTTATGGTGATAGATGACAAAGGGGGAGAGAGACTAATTAAAGCTTCAGGGATACTTGTTTCATTTGCTTATCTTTGTACCTGAAGATATGTACTGTAGGCTGTAGTTTTTTTGAGCTTCATTGATGTCTCTTGGATTTGAGATAGATTGTATCCTATGAGAGATGACTCATTTATGCTTTGCCTATGTATCTCTTGAGACATGATCTTTATTTATATATTAGTGGCTTGTGGACTTGAAAAAAATGTGTAATGAGTGCTTTGTGTGACATACATGTGTTGTATTTATTTCCATAAGGACCATGCATGCTAGAATGAAAATATTTGATGTGATGCCTTTATATTTCTTCTTGTGTGATATATCTTGACATATGCATCACAGTTTTACTTTGTCACACACATACACTCCACGGATGCAATGATTTAGGGGGAGTCTCCTATATGTTTTAGTATGTGCAATTGATATTTGAGGTCATTTCATGAATTCTAATCACAAGCACATATTAAGGGGGAGCCTCTCATAAATCATTGAACCCAAAAGTTTAAATGTTTATATTCTTTTGTAAGTTTTAATCAAGTTGTCATCAATCTCCAAAAAGGGGGAGATTGAAAGTGCATCTAGCCCTTTAGTGGGTTTTGGATGGTTGAATGACAATGTGATTAAAGGTCTAATCCGTTTGTTAAGTGTGGATAGGTAATAGGTTATCTCACAGGTACTTAATGAAAGCCAAAATGATGCGTTGTTGTATAAAACAATCTAGTTCAAGCACAAGACAACAATACAAATTGAATTCATGCAAATGCTTATTTATTGTGGGATTTCTATGTTCTATGTGAAAGCAAGCTCATAAGAATTAATTAATGAGACATGAGAGATTGCATATAGAATGGTCTCATATTTGAAGCTTGCTAAATTGAAATGAAAAAGATAATAATACAAGTGAATAGTTGATTCAACACAAGATGTGACTTGATGGCTTGAGATGGTCAAGATAGCAAGGAAAGGCTTCGAGGTACTAAGCAAGGGTGAAGGGCAAGCGACGGCTTGGTGGCTGAAGAACCTAGCTAGGGTGAAGAAGGAAGTACTTGCATTTAGTTGAGGTACTAATCAAGCTACGATGGTCATATAGATGTGGAGGATCAAATCTATATTGGACAAAGTGTTTGAAGTGACTTGATGCATTTGGAGTTATTCATATTTGATGAATGGAATCAAGTCACGTGCTCAAGATGGCTATGCTCAAGTGACAAGATCAATATCAACATGTTGGCACCCTTACTTGATGAAGATTGAAAGAGACAGCATTAATTCAAAAGAGGTCAACTCGAGCGGTATAAATTCATTTTTCCTTTAATATTGAGTTTAATAGGTATGCCATACTATTAAGAGGAATGCATCATGTTGATAGATAATGTTTCATAAGTGCTCAAGCTAACCCATGTGAGTTTTGAGTATTTGAGAGATAAAAGAGCTAACTGATTCCTTGCTGGTACGGCAATACTGGACGTGTCCGGTATTTGCCCAGCAATGGTAAAATTGTTGTTCTCAGGTTGGTTCGTCAGGAGTTTCGACATAGGTCGGGAGTTCCGACGTCTCGCGCTTTAACTGACTTGGAGAGTTCACTGTGGTGGTCATACCGGACGTGTCCGGTATGGACGACTAGAGGCCAATGGCTAGTTTTCAAAAGCCCTGAGGGTCGAGAGTTCCGACGTGAGTCCGAAGTTCCAACGGTCGAAAGTTCCGGCATGTGTCGGGAGTTCCGACACCTCACATACTTCAACTCAGTTACTTAGTTTTCAAATATGCTGAGGGTCAGGAGTTTCGACGTAAGTTGAGAGTTCCGACTATCAGGAATTCTGTCATTCATCGGGAGTTCCGACGCCTCACAACACCACTGTAAATTAGTTACCGTTGACGCAATGTAAGTCATATCCGAACGTGTCCGGTATGATGTCCGGTATGGCAACGGCTATAAAACGGCTAGTTTTTCTAAGGGGGCTATAAATACCCTCAAGCCTCCACCTTTGGAGGCTGCTGATTCTACTAGTTTCTATACACATTTTTGAGCCTTGCCAACTCTCCCAAACCCTCTCTTAGTGAGTGTGTGATCTAAATAATAAAATCCATTTGTGGGTTAAGAGAGAATTTGAAAAAGAGAGCAAGCCACCACTTGAGCACTTATGCATATTGTCTATTTCGTGATTCGCATTTGTTACTCTTGGACTCTTCGGTCCTAGATGGTTAGGCGTCATCGGAGAGCACCCGAGAGATTGTGGTGTGCCTCAGAAAGTTTGTAACGGTCGATTCCGCCGCCTCAGAATCAACTAGTGGAAGTTGGAAAAGGAGTTGAAAAAGACTCTGGCTAGAGTGACCTTCGTGATATCCTCTAGGGCTGACCTTCGCTGGGTCGTCCGTAGCCCCCTCAATGGAGAGTAGGACTCGCACGAGTCCGAACTTCGGTAAAACAAATATCGTGTCTCAATTTATATTTCATTCGATATTTGTGTTGCTCTTGCTCTTTGCAGGTTACCTATGTATATTGTCATATCTAGTAGGTACCTGCAATTTTATTTGAAGTTAGAAATCAAAAGAAGCAAGTTTAGGGCTATTCCACTGAAACCGTGTATACCGGACACGTCCAGTACTGATCACTGTGCCAGGATGTTCTACTAAACACGTCCATACCGGACACGTCCGGTATTTCCTGCTTGTGCTAAATATATTCATTCTTTGTTCTAACTTTGTATTGCAGGGTTGTAACTTATATATATTCTTTATACATTGTTTACTCTGTGGCAAACTTGTGAGGGGTGGTACTACACTTAATTTGGAGTTTCCATTTTGGAAACTCTCTTTACTAATCGTTTCCGCATTTAAAGGTGTCAATTTTTAGAAACGCCTATTCACAGTATCCTAGGTCCTTTCAACAGTCCAGGCACGGGGAAGCTGGCGGTTTCACTAGCACCTTCATCGTCGAGCACTTGGTCATCCACGGTGGTGGAGATGTTGGAGAGGAGTACCGACCACTCCAGCAACAGAGTCGAGCACTCCTGGGGTGGTGCCGAGCACTCTAGAAGGGGTGACGAGCACTTCAAGAGTGGTGTCGAACGGTCCTACAGTGGTGTAGACCACTCCAGGACGAGTGTTGAATGCTCCCGTAATGGAGATGAGAGGTCTTGTAGTGGTGCCAACCACTCCAAGACTGGTGCCAAGCACTCCTGCAGTGGTGTCGACCACTACAGGAGTGGTGATGAGTGGTCCAGGAGTAGTGCCGAGCACTGCGGCTGGGCTGCCGAGCACTCCAGGTGCTGTGCCGACCACTCTAATGGAACAGAGATCTCCATCGACACCGATCGAGTTCACCTCACCTCCAAGCGACCTCACTGAGTTCATGGATGCCTTCCACGACAGTGAGGAGGTGCGTTTTCGTAGGCTAAACGACATCATCGGTGGCACAGGGCCCTTAGACCTGGCAGGTCGGCTGCTCAATGACCTAGAGCTGCTTCTCGTTAGTGCAGAGGAACCACCCACATTCACGTTGGCCGAGCACGATGGAAATTGGCGATGAGCGATGACGAACGAAATGAAGGCGATCGAAGAAAACGAGACTTGGGAGCTCATTGATCCACCTCTAGGATGTCGTCCGATCAGCCTAAAGTGGGTGTACAAGGTCAAGCGGGATGAGCACGACGCCATTGTCAAGCACAAGGCGCGTCTCATCGCCTGAGGCTTTGTCCAGCGCGAGGGCATCGACTTCGAGGAAGTTTTTGCGCCGGTAGCGCGCATGGAGTCTATCCGACTTCTACTGGCTTTGGCAGCAGCAAAGGACTGGCACGTCCATCACCTGGACGTAAAATCGGCCCTCCTCTGCGAGCTGGCGGAGACGGTCTTCCTCAGACAACCTCCGGGTTTCGCCGTCAAGGGAGCGGAGCACAAGGTGCTCCGACTGCGCAAGGTGCTCTATGGGCTACGGCAGGCCCCACGAGTGTGGAATGCCAAGCTTGACTCCACGTTGGGCGAGCTTGGGTTCACACGATGCGCAACCGAGCACACGCTCTACACGTGGCGACGGGGGAAGGAGGAGCTCGTCATCGGCGTGTATGTGGACAACATGATCGTCACCAGCGCGCGTGCGGAGGACATCGACAGCTTCAAGCGTGAGATGGCAGCTCGTTTTTGAATGAGCGATCTCGGTGCACTCTCCTACTACCTCGGCATCGAGGTGAGATAGGGGAAGGAGGCGCTCACGCTCGGTCAAAGCGCGTACGCCTCGAAGCTGTTGTAGCGGAGCGGCATGGCTAAGTGCAAGCCGTGCGTGACTTTGATGGAGGAGCGGCTGAAGCTGACGAAGGCCAGTACTGCGGCGAAGGTAGATGCAACACTTTACTGGAGCATCGTCGGCGGTCTGCGCTACCTAGTCCACACGAGGCTGGATATTACATTCGTCGTGGGCTACGTCAGCCGCTTCATGGAAGATCCCCGAGAGGATCATTGGGCTACAATGAAGCGGCTGCTACGCTACGTCAAGGGGACAATGGATCAGGGGATCATCTTTCCAAAGACCGGCAGAAGTAGGCTATAGCTCACTGTGTTCCGCGATGCAGACATGGCGGGGGACATCGACGGGCGGCGGAGCACCTCTGGCATGCTCGTCTTCCTCGGGTCGGCCCCAATTTCATGGCTGTCGCTGAAACAGAAGGTGGTGGCGTTGTCCATGTGCGAGGCAAAGTATGTGGCGGCGGCCACAGCGGTGTGCCAAGCTATGTGGCTACGCCGACTACTGGGCGAGCTGACCTGTGTGGAAGCTCACCCACCAGCACTGATGGTGGACAACCAGCCCGCCATCGCCCTCGCGAAGAATCCAGTTCTCCACTACCAGAGCAAGCACATCGACGTCAAGTTCCACTTCCTCAGGGACTGTATCGATGGAGGGCATATCGTCATCGAGTTCGTCGAAACTGGTCGGCAACTCGCGGACGTCCTCACCAAGCCGCTCGACCGTCTTCGGTTCATGGAGCTGAAGGAGATGATCGGCATGGAGGGGGTTCAAGGGTTAGCATCAGGATTAGGGAAATAATTATTAAGTAATCTACTGCTCCCCTTGTGTGAATGCGTGGCAGGGACAGGCGGCGTCGAAAGGGCTCCCTGTTGCTGCATTGTAGCTGCTGTAGGGGCAGGCGCCGCAAGGCTCCCTCTGCTGCACTGTAGCCACAACAGGGGCAGGCGCCAAAGTCAGCCTTGCTGTCACATCTAGGCACTGTAGCAGCATGGCAGCCTAACATGCATGTGTACTAGGATTAGATGGGTAGAGTTGTATATATAGTTTGCCACTGCAACTCAGTAAAGAGAGCGAGTTCAGTTTTGCCATCTCCTCTGCAGAGCTCCAGCCAACGTTGGTGCTTGTGCTGTGTGTGTGCTCTGTTCTCCATCCCTTCTTCTACCTCCGACCATAGTGTGTGGTTGGCAACGATAGTGCATAGTCGGCAACGGTGGTTAGTGGTCGACTCACCCGTGCTGATGATCCAGTGGGCCAACTTCTCTATGATGTTGATTTCAGTCAAGTACTCATTCTGTATTACCCTTAGCAATTAGCATTTGCTTGAATTCACATGGTACTTGAAAATAGAATAAGATGAGCATGAGAAATTAGACTTCAGATGAGGATGCAAAACATCGTTGGGAAATTCTGTGATATGGGAGGTAAAATCCTGTTCACATGGTTCAGGGATCAATAATAAACTGAAATGTAGATTCTGATAAGTATGCACCAAGTTATCAGCTTAAATGATTTCCTACTATCATTAACTTGTACTGATGTTAATATTTTACTTAATTCTATCCCCTCCCTAAAATACATGAGTTATTCTCCAAAATAGTAAAAACACAAGATGGAGGAACATGCCATGTTGTGTTCACGCAACTGTTGAGGTAGATTCTCTGTGATGGATCTACCAAAGTCTCCTTTTAAAAATGAAATGGAGTATACATTTCTATTTCTAAATGACCTGTCCTATGCTATCCTATATAACTAAAGATGGGCTTCCAGAAAGTCTGCAAGTGATGGATTTCTAAGGTATGTCTTCTATCATCTGTGTTAAGCTTCTCCCTTACCTTGGGCACTTCTTAGGAGCACTCTGGACAAGAACAACCTGAACGAAATTATGGATGCTTTGCCGATTCAGCAACAAGAAATATGCATGACATTTATCCATTCATTTTGTCTACATGCCAACATTCTCAGTTTACCGACAGTACTAACTGTCAGGCGGGGGGCAAACCTAGCCTCAAACTATACCTCAATACGATAAATTAGAAAGAAGGTTGCCGAACTGAGATGGTAAAGATGACCAATGCATATGATATGCTTGGAAGATTAATTGAGCCTATGTTATTTTTATGGGAAAATTGGATCAGTACCATTAAAAGATTCAAAGTTTAGAAAAATAGCACCGAAAGATTCGGCTTTAGAAAAATAGCATTGAAAGATGACTCTGTTATAGAATTCTACCATGTCTATTAAGTTCCTGTTAAAATTGAGAATAACAAGTGAAAAAACTGAATTGACCGGTGTCTGCGTGTGCGTGAGTTGGCTGTGTGCACTTCAGCCACCGTGCTAAACTGCTAACACCTGCCTCTTCATCCATCGATGTTGAATTGTTGATCTTTTCTTGCTCGATCCCACTTCCCGGCTCCGATCTGTCCCTGGCAATCTGGCCTCACCCTCAGTACGAGCAGTTCACGACTCGATCAGGCCACTGGACGATTTTTCGATGCCGCCGTTGCGCAGCATGTATAACGCGATTTCATGCCCGTGCTCTACTTCAACCAGTCGGGGCGGCTCATGCCCGTGCTCTGCAACCCGTTCAACCCGGACATGAGCCCCCCACCGGTGCGCACCTGGCGAGGTCGACTTCGGCAGCGTGGCGCGGGAGTGGAAGCGCTTTGAGTACCAGACCACGGGGCCACCGGGGGTCGGAAGGGGTGTAGCGTACGACCAGTCGGCCATGACGGCGGCGACGAGCGTCAGTAAGAGGTTGTACGAGTTCAGCCCGTTCATGGTGCAGCTGCAGGACTGCTCCTTCGTGCGGGAGACGTTCACGTCAATCAGCAACAACAACTGCCCTAGGCTCCAGCAATACAGCCGAGACGTCTACGTCGGCCTCGTCGTCATCTGTGCCGGCGGCATGCTGTCCGTCGTCGCATCAGCAGGGGATGATGGCAGCGGACGTGGAAGTCACACGCGCCTCTGACCTCCCCGAGAGGAATCCATGGAGAGGATAATGCGAACTTAACAGACATGGTAGGATTCTATAACAAAGTGTGATCTTTCTGTCGGGGATCAATATTAGGGTACCCGAAGAGGAGGGGCTAATGACCATCAATATTTATTCATCCGCGCGATTAAGAGCGCAACTACATCGTTTGCCGGGTCACTTCTCGTCTGTCCACCACGATCATGGGCCCTGCCTCGTCTGACCCTCGAGGGTTGGCTCCGCCTCGGTGGGCGCTGTGGCCGCAGGCCCCATCTCGCCCGACCCTCGAGGGTTGACTCCGCCTCAGGCCGACCCCCTAGGGCTGGCTTCGCCTCGTCCGACGTCTGAGGGCAGACTCCGTCTCTCCCGACCCCCGAGGGCTGGTTCATCCTCGCCCGACGTCTGAGGGCTGGCTCTGTCTCGCCCGACGTCTAGGGGCTGGCTCCGCCTCGTCCGACGTTAGTGCGCTGCTCCTTCATAACTATGCGCGCATATAAGGCAGGGCACTCAAGTCAATCACAATACCGAGGACCATATTTTGCACGCCTGCAGAAAAGTACCGTCGGGATATGACAAGGGCGCTTTGAGACCTTCCAGGCATGTCAGAGCCCGAACAGTGTTGTAGGCGTCGATATTTTTCTTACAGTGTTGTGGGCGTCGTCATTTGCCCTCGGGCGCGGATACTGACGGAAGCTCACGACAACCACTACAGTCCAAGAGGAAACTCGCATCACCTACAGTAACGGACGTACGGTCACTGCGCCGTCTTCTCTCTGTATTGTCGCGGCTCAGCACCCTGGTCCGCCGCGCCGCCCGTTGGGGCGGGTTAGGACGTGATAACTTGCTGACAAATGCCAGGACATGACATCATCAGCGGACATACGCCTAGCGTGGGGCTATCCCTGGCACTGCCTGCCATGTCAACGGGGCCCGCATAGAGGAAAAAGAAGACCTGGCATCTTTGAAGGGCCTCCTTTGCCTCTGGTTTTTCTTCTTTCTCCCATTTGTAATCCCTACTCTCCCTTGGCCTATAAAAGGAAAGGCAGGGAACCCCACTAAAGGGGTCGATTCAACACACCACACATCACATCACACATGGCTGAGCAGCGACCAAGCTCTCAGCAGCCATTCGACCTTTCCATCAGAGACTTAGGACCTTTCCCTCTCGCCCGTTTGTAACCCCTACTACGAACTTTTCGGTGCTAATAACATGAGCAGTAGCCACGAACTGGACGTAGGGACAGTCTGCCCGAACCAGTATAAACCTTGTGTCTTTTTAGCACACCATCCGGGTTAGACGCGCAATAACACAAATTTACTCGTTGGTGTTTACTCGAAACACTGATAGTTGGCACACCAGGTAGGGGACCTTTGCGCGTTCCCATATTAACATTAGGCCACGGATGGCTAGCCACGGTATCAGCTGGGTCCCGGGCGCACACGTGCGCTTCGGGGACCTGGACTTCATCATCACGGTGGAAGGAGAGTTGGCATTGGCTCACGCCACCATCCAACCTCTCTCCTCCATCGGCCTCAACTATGGGAGGCTTGAGTGCCAGCTCGACGTCTCCCTAGGACCCAACCATCCAGGAAGGACTCGCATTGCCTCACCTTCTCTTACGCCAACGACATGACGCGACTCGTTGGAGGGGAACCCCTCTTTCCGGAACACCTCATACGGAGTGCCCCGACAGTGCTTCCATTCGGTCTCCGCAAGGCCACGGGGACCGTTAGCCACCTTATGGCACAACGCATGATTCCACCTCCCACGAACAACGAATTCATGTTAGTGATCGAACACGTCGTGGAATCTTTCCACGACCTCCTCACAGAGGAGCTAGAGTTGCCCTCTGGCTCAGACTCCAGCAGGGGAAGTCATCACCCCTCTCACGAATGCTTCATGACGGGTACCCCCGTGGGACATGTCGAGAGCAACCACAAGGAGGAGGCTACCCCGGCGAGCAACCTCGATGACGAGGCTGAGGGGGAGACAGTGGCCCCACCTCACATGCGAGTGGAGTAGCTAAAAGCCCGACCCCAAGAGATCGAGGAAGCGCGGCTCTAGCTCGAGCAGGAATGCACGGAGCTCGATCGGGAAATCGAGTGCCACGGAGACGGCGGGCACGCACATGCCATGGCCCGTGACATGAACCGAAGGATCATCGCCGATGATGAAGCCCTCCCTCATTTCATTCAGGTGAGCTAGAAAATCACCGCCGTGGTGGCTTTGCTCCATGGCCTTCCAGAGGCCACGACGCCCGAGGACCGTCAGGCCCACCAAGAGATTCGTACGCTGCTCGAGCATGCGGCAGTGCAGCAGACCGAGAGCTCATTGTCTCAGCGACGCGAGCACGACGCTAGCTAGCGCACGCTCTCAGAGTGTCTTGGTCGGGACGCGTTGGTCCATCAGGCACCACAAAGTGGTGGGCAGCGCGCCGCGGTCCCGATGCATCAGTGTCTCGGTCGAAACCTTGACGCACGCAACACCCTTGACGCTCGCAGCGTGTACCCACGATGATCCGAGAGAGGGAGCTAGCCGAGGCTATCACCCTCACCATGGCGGATGCTACAACAATGGCGAGGACCGAAGCCTGAGCCCCGGCTTGCCGGGGCCTCAGGCCTTCGGCCGACACATCCACAACGCTACCTTCCCGCCAAGGTACTGGCCACCGACCAACACCCCGAAGTACTCTAGGGAGACGAACCCTAGACTATGGCTCGAGGATTATCAGCTTGCCTACCAAGCCAATGGTGCGGATAATGATGATTTCATTATCCGCAACCTTCCACTGTTCTTAGTCGATTCGGCATGAACATGGTTGAAACACCAGCCGTCCAACAGAATCTAGAGTTGGGCAGACCTAAAGGAGACCTTCGTGGGAAACTTCCAGGGCACATACAAGCACCCTGGGAACCCATGGGACCTCAAGAACTACCGGCAGAAGGTCGAAGAAAGCCTCCATGGGTACATCCGGCGCTTCTCCTGATAATGCAATGAGCTGCCTAACGTCGTCGACGCCGGCGTTATAGGAGCTTTCCTATCTGGGACCACCTGTGAGTCCTTGGTTCACAAGCTAGGGCGCAAGGGCCCACAGACCACCAAGAAACTCCTTGACATCGCCACCAGCCACGCCTCGGGCGAAGAAGTAGTCGAAGCGATCTTTGATCGCCTCAATGGCAAGGCAAGGCAGGACGAGGACGCTGGCGAAGGCGCCTCCAACCGTCCCGCCAAAAACAAGAACAAGAAGCAACGGCACGAGGGCTCTCTCGTGGCTGCCACTAACTGTAGGGGTGGTCAAAAGCCCATGGAGAGCACTCTAAACCACTTTGAAAAACTACTCGAGGGACCATGCCCAAACCATGCCTACCCTGTCAAGCATCTGTACAAGGATTGCGCCCTCATGAAGGGGTTCCTGTCTAGAGGCTCCAACAAAGGGGAGCATGGCAAGAACCCCAACCCTACCAAAGACGACATCGAGGAGAAGGATGATGACTTTCCTACACTAGATGGCTGCCTCATGATCTTTGAAGGATCGAAGGCCTATGACTCCAAGCACCGCCAGAAGATCACGCGCTGCGAGGTCTATGCGGCCAAACCAGCCACACCTGCCTACCTATAGTGGTCAGAGTTTGATGTAACCTTCGATAGGACCGACCACCTAGAGAGCGTCCCGTAGCCAGGGAGATACCCGCTCGTGGTTGACCCAATCATCGGCATGAAGCGGCTCACCAAAGTACTGATGGATGGAGGCAGCAGCCTCAACATCATGTACGCCGAGACGCTCGACGCTATGGGCATTGATCGAGCGTGCATCCGGCCAACCAGAGCGCCCTTTCATGGCATCGTGCCTAGAAAGCAGGCCATGCCGCTTGGGTAGATCGATCTGTTCGTCACCTTTGGGGTCCGTCCAACTATAGGATGGAGACCCTCACCTTTGAAGTGGTTGGATTCCACAGAACTTACCACTCCATCCTGGGACGACCATTTTACACGAAGTTCATGGCTATCCCCAACTACACCTAACTCAAGCTAAAGATGCCAGGCCTCGGCGGGATCATCATCGTTGGCACCACCTTCCAGTGCGCCTATGAGTGCGAGGTTGAGTGCTACGATCACGTCATGGCAATCATCGCCTCCAGAGAGCTCGTGAACATCAGAAAAAGAGGTCACCGAAGAAGCGCCCGACCCCAAAAGGTCGATCGGGTCCTTCGAGCCAGAGGAAGGCTCTAAGGAGGTCGACATAGACCCCGGGAGCACCAAGGGGAAAATGGTGCACATTGGTACCACGCTTTCCTCCAAATAGGAAAGCATGCTCGTCAGCTTCCTTCGCGCCAACAAAGACATCTTCACGTGGAAACCCTTGGACATGCCAGGCATTTCGAGGGAAGTCACCGAGCACGCCTTGAAGATCCGCCTATGCTCCAAGTTGGTGAAACAACACCTATGTCGCTTCGATGAGGGGAAACGTAGGACCATCAACCAAGAGATCACAAATCTTTTGATGGCCAGGTTCATCAAGGAAGTGTACCACCGAGAGTGGTTGACCAATCCTGTTCTTGTACGAAAGAAGAGTGGGAAATGGAGGATATGTGTTGACTACATGGGTCTCAACAAAGCATGCCCAAAGGATCCATTTCATTTGCCATGCATAGACCAGATAGTTGACTCTACCTCAGGGTGTGAAACCCTCTGCTTCCTTGATGCGTACTCCGGGTACCATCAAATCATGATGAAAGAGTCCGACCAGCTCGTAACATTTTTCATCACCCCCTTTGGATTGTTTTGCCGCGTCACCATGCCATTCGGTCTGAAGAACTCTAGGGCCCATACCAGCGTTGTATGCTCAAGTGCTTCAAAGACCTCATTGGGCGGACTGTTGAGGCCGATGTTAACAACATCGTGGTCAAGTCCAAACGGGCTGACCACCTCGTAGCTGATCTTGAGAAAACCTTTGCAAATCTCCAAGCAAACGGCATCAAACTCAATCCCGAGAAGTGCGTTTTCGGGGTCCCGAGGGGCATGCTGCTCGGTTTTATCATCTCTGAACGTGGCATCAAAGCCAACCCGGAGAAG
Source organism: Miscanthus floridulus (assembly GCF_019320115.1). Lineage (NCBI taxonomy): Eukaryota > Viridiplantae > Streptophyta > Magnoliopsida > Poales > Poaceae > Miscanthus > Miscanthus floridulus. The sequence continues at coordinate 47,669,965 of NC_089580.1, read as the reverse complement.
ATCTCAACTATCACTATGATGGGCCCAATTCAGAACATAAAGGGAGTACATCGAGTTATAGGGTGCCTCGCTGCCCTCAGTCGCTTCATCTCATGCCTCGACGAACAAGATCTCCCCCTTTATCAACTTCTAAAGAAGGCCGACCACTTCGAATGGATGCCCAAGGCCTAGGAGGCACTTGACATGGTCAATCTAATTCTGATGAAGGCCCCAATCCTAGTACCTCCTATCAATGGAGAACCCCTTCTACTCTACATTGCGTCCACCATGCAAGTGGCCAGTGCCGCCCTAGTAGTGGAGTGGGAAGAAGAGGGCACACCCTCAAAGTATAGCACCCTATGTACTTCATCAGCGAGGTCCTATTTGACTCAAAGACCTGCTATCCCCAAATCCATAAGCTTATGTATGCCATCCTCATCACCAAGAGGAAGCTACGTCACTACTTTGAGTCACATCTGGTGACGGTCGTGACATCCTCCCCCCTCGATGAGGTCGTCCAAAACTAGGATGCCACTCGAAGAACTACAAAATGGACACTCAAGATGATGGGTTCAGGCATTAGGTATGCCTCTCGGATGGCCATCAAGTCCTAGGTGTTGGCTGATTTTATCACGGAATGGACCAAGGTCCAAATGCCACTAGCAGTCGTCGATCAAGAATGCTAGACGATGTACTTCAATGGTTCACTGATGAAGAAGGGTGCTGGCGCAGGGCTGGTCTTCGTGTCACCCCTCGAGGTACGAATGAGGTATATGGTCCATCTCCATTTCCCCTCCTCCAACAATGTGGCTGAATATGAGGCACTCGTCAACAGCCTACGCATTGCCATCGAGTTGGGCATCCGACGCCTCGATGTTTGAGGAGATTCCTAGCTGGTCGTTGACCAAGTCATGAAGGAGTCAAGCTGCCATGATGCCAAGATGGCCGCATACTACTGAGAAATCCACTAGTTGGAGGACAAGTTCGATGGCCTCGAGCTCAATCATATCCCCAGGTGCCTCAACGAGGCGGCCGACGCGCTTGCAAAAGCAGCATCTGGCCGAGAGCTAGTACTAATGGGCGTCTTTGCCAGTGACCAACACAAGCCCCTAGTTCGCTACAAGGGGTTAGAACAAGGCGGTGATGGTCCATACAATCTAGGTCTGGGGGCTGACCAACCGTTGGCTACATCTAGTCCCGAAGTCATGGAGCTCGAAGAGGACCCAACGATAGAGCCCGACCCTCTAGTCGACTGGAGGATGCTCTACCTTGACTACCTCCTCTGTGATGCACTACCAACGAACAAGATGAAGGCTCAACGGCTTGCACATCATGCCAAGTCCTTTGTTCTTGTGGAGGGCGAACTCTATAAGCGAAGCCACACTAGGATCCTACAGCGCTGCATCCCCATCAAACATGGGAAGCATTTGTTGAGCGATATCCATGGTGGGATCTGTGGTCACCATGTCGTGCCTAGAACCTTGGTCAAAAACATGTTCCGACAGGGCTTCTACTACCCAATGCTATAGCCAACGCCGAACGGATCATACGCACCTACGAAGGGTGTTAGTACTATGCTCGACAGATTCACCTACTGGCCCAAGCACTCCAAACGATCCCTATCACATGGCCATTCATGGTCTAGGGCTTGATCTAGTTGGACCTCTCAAGAGGGCGCCCGGAGGCTACACCCACTTGCTTGTCACCATAGATAAGTTTACAAAGTGTATCGAAGCTCGGCCGATCTCCATGATCAAGTTCGAGCAAGCCGTGTTGTTCTTCCTTGACATCGTCCATTGCTTTGGAGTCCCAAACTCCATCATCACAGACAATGACACGCAATTCACCAGAAAGAAGTTCCTTCGATTCTGTAATGAATACCACATCCAGGTCGATTGGGCCACCATCGCGCGCCCCCAGACAAACGGGCAGGTCGAGCGCACAAATGGCATGGTCCTACAGGGCCTCAAGCCTAGGATTTTCAACTGATTGAACAAGTTTGGCGCACGCTGGGTCGCCAAGCTTCCTTCAGTACTATGGAGTCTGAGGACAACCCCCAGTCGAGCCACTGGCTAGACACCCTTCTTCATGGTCCACAGTTCTGAGGCCATCCTCCCAACCAACCTTGACTATGGAGCGTCAAGGATTAGGGCGTATGACGAACAGGGAGCCAAGGCGTCCCACGAGGATGCCATGGACCAGCTAGATGAACCGCACAACGTTGCCCTCCTCCACTCGGCCAAGTACCAACAGGTGTTGCGATAGTACCACAGCCGACAAGAGCGGGGTCGAGCCTTCAACATCCGGGACCTGGTCCTCCGCCTCGTATAGAGCAACAAGAACTGCCACAAACTCTCCCCTCCATGGGAGGGACCGTATGTAGTTGCGATGGTGCTCCATCCAGGCACCTACAAGCTCAAGACCATCGACGGCGAAATCTTCACAAATGCCTAGAACATCGAGCAGCTACGTCGCTTTTACCCTTAATAAACGCACATTCTCTCTTATTAGTTTTGTTATCGAACTCCCTGATTTTTTCAGTGACATACGACCCCAGCAACGATAAGGTGTCGGATCTCACTTAGGGGCTGATATGAGCATATCTATCTGGCAAACATTTTCGGTGCTTGCCCTCCTTTTTACATTAGGACCTAGGAGCTAGGTTTATGGGAGCAAGCTCTGAATATTGGTCAGACTATGGGATACCCACGCCCCAACAGCTACGGTGTCTTTGCTCACCAGCGTAAACAGAATTGGCTTCCCCGCACTCCGAGCTTTTATGACCTTAACAACGAAAAGGGTCAGAATGCACTAACTCTTTATGGGAAAAGGGGAGAAGAGCTAAGAGACCATTTGCTACACCAAAATTCAAGAGCTTGTCCATTTATGACAAGTTTTTTCCACTTGGCTTATCTGCCTAACTAAATTCTTGCGCAGGATGTCCTCATTCTCTATTTCCACAGGAAAAGCTTGTCTCAACAGGTAACACGAGTCGATCAGACGGCTTGGCCACAGCCAAAGAATGGGTAGGATGCGAACAGGATCCCGCTCATATCTGGTGAAGACTTCTCGAACCCATCACTCTTACCATCGAGGTAAAACCGGTGCCCAGGTCGATCGAATGGCACCAAACCACCGCCGAGAGACAAACACCCTTACTTACTTACTTTACGTATTAATTTTGATACCGAGCCTTTGACCCCAGCAATGGTAGGGGGTCAGACACCGCTCAAGGGCTGACAAGAGTGTCTATTCGCTAGACATTCTCTTTGCCTGACCCCCTCCTTACGTTTAAAAACTAGAGGCATGGTGTGTGGGTGCAAACTTTGAGTAAGCCTGGTCGGACCGTGGGCACCCTACGCCCTAGCGACTATGGCGTTTTTGTCCACCAGCCTAATCAGAGTCTTTGTCTCCACACTCCAAACCTTAACCTCCACCTTCTCGGGAAGGGTTTGGAGGGGCCTACCTATGGAATCTCCATCGAGGAGAGGCTGTCAGGTCACCCATGTTGATCGAACGGCTCAGGCCGCTACCGAGAGACAGATATGGAAGAATGGGAGGCTTGTGTAGGTTACACCGGCCCCGCCATGAACGTTGGGCCTGAACCTCGCATGGACACATTCGGTAAGAACTCCCAGAATCCGTCACTCGTGCCATCGAGGTAATATTATTGACCCCCACTATTTCTTTATATGATCATTCATTCAATGAGTCATACATTCATCTCGTACGTCCAAGCATCGCATATGCATTTGTTGCATCACAATGCTTCATGTCACGTCATGAAGTGGTAGTCATCTCATTCGATATGAGAGGTGATCGACCGAGGTTCGAAGGCCAGCCCATGAAGGGCTCAAGGCCGCCTCACGTCAAATAGAGCCAGGGGAGAAAAACCGAGATGAACCCCAGCGGCCTTGCTCAACCCCGCTCAGAAGTGGATAGGGACATCTTGACCTTTCCTGTTTGATTCTAACCTCGAGCCAAGCCCACAGAATCTCCATCGAGGAGAGGCCAATGGGCCACCCGAGCCTATCGAACGGCCCGGGCATCTGCCGAGAGGCGGGTTAAGAAGTAGTGGAGTACCACATGAGGGCTCTGCCGACCCCATCAGCGGATGACAGACCTAGATTCCACTTAAACGCATCCATTAGTGAGCTCACCAAGCATGACACTTAGCTTAGCCCCTTCGGTTATAGAAACCGAGGATGAGGTGATGCATGAAACATGACCGACCCCTATCAAACCCCATGGGGCTCAGGGGCTCGAGCCACCCGATCCTGGATCAAGAAACCGAGGTTCGAAGGTCGTCTTGCAAAGAGCCCGAGGCTGCCTTGCATCGAACAAAAGCTAGGCAGAAAACACATATGAGCCCCAGCGGCCTTTGCCCGTCCCGCCTAGAAGCAAACAAGGTCATCTCAACCTTGTCGTTCGATCCAAACCTCTAGCCGAGCCCATAGAATACCCATTGAGGGGGAATCTATTGGAAGGCGGGTTAAGGAGCAACGGAATGCCACACGAGGGCTTTGCCGACCCCGTCACAAGCGATGGAACCGGATTCCGTTCGAACATGCCCGTTAGCGAGCTCACTTAGCACGTCAGTTGAGCCATCGAGGCAAGTGACGTTAACTCAACCCCTCCGGTTGTGGAAAGTACAAATGGGGCGACAGTTACAAAAACGAGCCGACCCTCAATCAAATCCTTGCTACATGCGGGGACTTGAGGAAGGTTGGACTTACGAGGAGACCGAAAGCACGGTCGTAGAATGATAGCTAAGATCCTAGTGAGGGGGTACGTACGAATACAAGAGATGCTTTCTCGTACTAAGCTTCGCTATCCTCTCCTCAATTTTCAATGACATCCAACCCCAGCAACAACAAAGGGTTGGATCTCACTCAGGGGCTAATAAAAGGTATAAGTACACCTTTTCTGAAACAGTCGCCATGTCAGACCTCTTCTTCATGCTAAGCCTAGCGGCAAGGTTTGTGGAAATGAATAATTGATCATGTCTGGTTGGACTACAAAAAAAACATACGCCTCGGCGTCTACGGTGCCTTTGCTCACCAGCATGATCAAAGTTCTCCTCTTACACCTCGAGCCCTACTATCTTAACGAACGAAAGGGTCAGAATACATGAGCCTTCTCTTTAAGAGAAGGAAACAAGTTCAATCAAACAAAACAAAATGACAAAATTGTTTTTATGATACATAAGGATCGACACTTGTTCATAGATTACAATAAGTGTTCATCCAATCTATTTGACTAACTAGCCCCTCGAAGGGGGGAGTACTACGTGTCAACTTTGTCTACCAGGTCCCATGCAAGAGGAGCCACCACCGTCTCTATCTTGTCTGGCTCGGAGGCTTGGTAGCCAGGTGCGAAACCAAGGCTCATCGTCTCCAAGTTGATGTTGTCCGCGTAATGCAAACGAGCAATAGCAAAAGCTTGGGTGATCCCGGCATGAAGAGCTTCCCTATCGAGCTAGCACACCCACGCTGTGATACCTACGGCATGGGCCACAAGCGAGCTAGTTCCCTCCGACCGTGCCACCTCCAAGTCATCATAGACCACTCCGAGGGCAGCACACAGGAGATCATGCTCATCGCTCTCTGCCTAAAGGCTCCTCCATGCCTCGGCGAGCTCCATGGCTAGCCTGGTGGAAACGCTCTCGACCTCCTGCCTCTGGGTCATCGTGGTTCTGAGCTTAGCCCGGAGGTAGCCGATCCTCTACTGTGCCTCATTACGCTCTTGGACTGCCTGGTCACGCTCCTCATAGGCCATGCCATGCTCTGAGCGAAGCCTCCTCACGGTCTGGAGCAGCTCGTCTTGCTCCTTGCGTAGCCGGGCAACTGCCTCGGCATCCTGACTTGCCCTCCTCTCTAGGGATGCAAGCTTCTCCTTGGCTACTAACTTTAGGTCCCGCTCCTTCTTGGCCTCGGCCAGGAGGTCGAAGATCCGCTAGTGGGCCACAGTGTCCCTTTGAAGTAGCTCGTCCCACTCCCTCCTAACTCTGGTGATCTCCTCCTCATCTTGTCGTACCCTCACCGATAGGTCCTGGAAGGCCTTCTCGGTTTCCTTCTCATGCCAACAGGCCTCAGCCTTCCGTAGTCAGAGACTGGCTACCTCCTCGGCCAGGGGAGTCAGCTCTACCATCCTCTGTTGGGTGGCAACCAGCTAGGTGGTCACATCCCCACATAGCCAGGCCTCTTCGACGAGGTGGTCCTAGCTCTCCTTCTGCTCATGAAGGAATCAGGATTTCTCCCAGCTGTGAGCGATAAGGGACTAAAAAAAGATGATGGTTAGAACACAAAAATACATGAAGAAAGAAGAGAGAAAAGGCAAGATTAAGTGAATACCCAGCCGGTGGGAATGACGACATCGCGCAGGGCGCCCCTGGCCTGGTTCAGAGCTTCTAGCACAGCCAAAATCTCCTCGTTTAGACTCTCCTCCTCCATGCTCTCAACAGCGTCGTCGAGGGAGAAGAGTGTCAACGTCAGGTCTTGCGGATCTATCCACTAGAGCAGAGGCTCACCCCACGTGGGCGTGTGGCTGCCTCCCGATGTTAGGGCCAGGGGTGACTCCCTGCTGGTCCTCTCCACCACCACCACGATGCTCGGAGACCCCTTGGCCATGTCCCCCTCTGACCGGCCCATGTCGAGCGTCGTCATTTGGGCCGCCAGAGGTACGGGTCACACCGCTGCCACGGGCGCCGCCACAGTGGCATCCGGCTATGGCCCGCCTATCATGGCCACCACCACCTCCACCTGCGTTGGTGGGGCCTCGTCCGCCTACATCGCGCCTGCCACAGTCAGCGCCATGAGCACGGTCGGAAGCTCCGACCGACCCATCGTTGGCAGCGGCACCACCCCCATCGCCGGTTCTTCAGCAACCTCCAAGGGTGCCCTTCGAGCCCCTATGTTTGCCTGTCCCACTGAGGGCACGGGCGTCACCGTTGGCGGTGCCTGACCAGCCGACAAGGCAGTAACGCTGGCACCGCTCGCGCCCGAAATGGGTGCGACGTCGACCACCGACCGCCGCCTCGCCTAGAGGGCGATGCTCTTCTTAGGCGCCAGCGCTAAGAAGTTGCCCTGTCTTAAAATGCTGCAAGAGATAAAAGACATGGGTCATGCTGAAAATAGAGAAAAACAGAGAAAACAGAGGAGTCAATGACTTACATCAGCGCTGTTGGGCGGAGGATACGTTTAGGGGACGAACCCCCCAGTCCTTGCTCCACCTCATCGGGGTGGGGCCATTTTGAGCCTGTCCCCTACTCTCGGGTAGAGGGGCTCACCTCCCTTGCATCTGGGGGAGTGGCAACGGAGCCACCCCCCTCCATCGGCACCTCGAGCGAGGCGGTAGATCCTCCCGCCCCTATTGGCTCTTAGGGCGCGGCGGCAGGGCCACCCCCCTCCGCTGACACCTTGGGCGTGGCAACGGATCCACTAACCCATGCTAGTTCTAACAATAGGTCGACGGTCCGGCCCGCCTCCTCTGGCCTCACGGACGTGCCTCCCCTTGCATGAAATGGGAAGGGTCCCTACAAGGATGAGCAGATACCTATCAGCGTATCCTTGCTCTCCAAGTCATCCCGCTCAGTGTCGGCAACTACCTCATCATCTTCCTCATCGTCGTCATCATCATTGTCCATGTCCTCCCCTTGCTCCCATGCCCGCAACTTTTGCTACTTCTTCCTCCTCTCGTCCTCCTTCGCCTTCCTCTACCGCTCGTCCTCGGCACAGTTGGTCGCCATCACGGATGGGTCCTTCGATAGTGGAGCCAGGTGGTCTGTGAGGATGAGTTTCCTCGACTAGTCCCCCTATCTTAATATCAGCATCAAGGGGTTGGAAGTTTAGTCAAAAAGGAGGCATGAGGAAAGGAAACTTACGAAGACGATGTACCCTGGCTCTAGCCACATCGGAGGGTGCCCCGGCACCGGATACACAAACTCGAGGAGAGCACCGGTGTTGTCCGACAGAGGCTCCATCACCTCCTTGATGTGCTGTGCTACTTCAGAGGGGGAGAGCGCTCCCTCGGTGAGCGCCGTCCCATCAAATGATGCCTCGGGCGCCATCGTGTATAGGGGAAGCGCGTGCCTCATCAGCAGCGTCACCCTCCTCATGTGGTAGGCGCCAATGATTCCCGACCCCTTCACACCCCTCTCCTTCAGAATTCAGATGGTGGTGAGATGGTCCCGGATCCTCTTCTTGTCTTTCTCCGGGACTCCCCACTTCCTCCACGAGTCTAGGACCTCTTCGATGAGGCGCTCGATGAACTCTGGCAAAGGGGCCGCTGCATCATTCTTGATATAGAACCAATGCGAATGCCCCCCCATGTTGGAGGTCGATAGACGCATCGGTGGGTACTCTTTGACCCGGTTGTTGCGGAGATGGATGCCGGCACATCCCATCGGCGTGTTCAACTCCTACTTCTTTAGGAGGGTGAGATGAAGAAGTACCACCACAGGTCGAAGTGGGGACTAATCCCCAGGAATCCCTCACACAGGGCGATGAACTCCTCAATGTACTGGATTCCGTTGGGATTAAGGTGCTGCAGCTCTACCTTATAGTAGTGCAGTAGCCCCTGAATGAACTTGTGGGCAGGGGTGGTGAACCCCCGCTCGTGGAAGTGAGCGAAGGACACGATGTAGCCGTTGGACAGCGATGGCACGTCCTCCTTGCTGGGCAGCTGCCACTCCTCCACGACGGTCTGAACGCAGAGAAGACCACAGCGGACAAGGCCCTCCATGCGCTGGAGGGTGATGTTAGAGCGGCACCATGGCTCCATTGGAAGATGGGGGTATGAGGATTCAAACTCGACGGCGGCATAGACGCGGATGCGGGGGGCTTAGGCGATTGGTGGTGGAGGTTGCAGATGCGAGGGCAAAGAGGCAAAGTATGAAACTCTAGGGGCAAACCCTTTTGGTTTTATAGGGGCAACGGATGCGAGGAAACCAACTGTCCACCTAGATCTCCGCGCCTACCACGATCTGCCAAAACATCACGGCATGGGATATGCGCACGTAATCCCAATCCTTTCCTTCAGGAAAATCGCTGGACGTTTTGCCTCCCTAGGTGGACTGGGACCCATTGCGAATAAGAGTAATACGGATCAAAAAAGCATTTCTACAGCCCACCTAGGCCTAGGAGTTCGAGGGCTGGCCCATCGACGGTTTTGACTGCCATCCCAAGGCCCCCTTAGGATAAGGGATGGGCCCGTAAGCAGCCAGTACTCAGGTGCACGAGCGTCGCGGGGATCTCAGCCCTCGATCGAGTCTCAGTAAAGCTTACCCTGGCTGAATCCCCGCAAATGGGATGCTGGGACCCAATCGAATTATCCAGCTAACAAACCATCAAGTCTCATGGCCACACCCGCGAAGGGTCCGACCTTGGCAAGGAGAAATCACCATCTTAAGGACACGCCGTGGGCAACAATAGAGGGCCAGGACTCTCTGAGTTCTCTCTCTTGAAAAAACCTATGAAGGAGTATTCTACTCCTTCGCAGGCTCAGGGGCTGCACCCACCGGGTGCGCTCGTGCGCACCCGCTAGCAAGTCAGAAAAAGCCTCCGAAGGAGTATTCTACTCCTCCGCAGGCTCGGGGGCTACACCCACCGAGTGCGCTCGTGCGCACCCACTGGCAAGTCGAAAGATCCCCCAGACGATTCTACTTGAATTGCCCGGGGGGCTCGGGGGCTATCGTTGGGGACCAATTTTAGGGTACCCGAAGAGGAGGGGCTAATGACCATCAACATTTATTCATCCGCGCAATCAAGAGCGCGACTACACCGCTTGCCGAGTCACTTCTCGTCCGTCCATCACGACCATGGGCCCTGCCTTGTCTGACCCTCGAGGGTTGGCTCCACGTCGGTGGACGCTGTGGCCACAGGCCCCATCTCGCCTGACCCCCGAGGGTTGACTCCACCTCAGGCCGACCCCCTAGGGCTGGCTCCATCTCGCTTGACGTCTAAGGGCAAACTCCATCTCTCCTGACCCCCGAGGGCTGGTTCCTCCTCGCTCGACGTCTGAGGGCTGGCTCTGCCTTGCCCGACGTCTAGGGGCTAGCTCCGCCTCGCCCGACGTCAGCGCGCTGCTCCTTCATAACTACGCGCGCAGATAAGACAGGGCACTCAAGTCAACCGTAATACCGAGGACCATATTTTGCACGCTTGTAGGAAAGTACCGTTAGGATATGACAAGAAGGGCGCTTTGAGACCTTCTAGGCATGTCAGAGCTCGAACAGTGTTGTAGGCGTCGACATTTGTCTTACAGTGTTGTGGGCGCCGTCATTTGCCCTCGGGCGCGGATACTGACGGAAGCTCACGACAACCACTACGGTCCAGGAGGAAACTCGCATCACCTACAGTAATGGACGTGCGGTCACTGCGTCGTCTGCTCCCTGTATTGCCATGGGTCAGCACCCTGGTCTGCCGCGCTGCCTACCGGGGCGGGATGGGACATGACAACTTGCTGACAAATGCTAGGACATGACATCATCAGCGGACAGATGCCCAGCATGGGGCTATCCCTGGCACCGCCTGCCATGTCAGCGGGGCCCGTACAGAGGAAAAAGAAGACCCGGTATCTTTGAAGGGCCTCCTTTGCCTCTGATTTTTCTTCTTTCTTCCATTTGTAATCCATGCTCTCCCTATATAAAAGGGAAGGCAGGGAACCCCACTAAAGGGATTGATTCAACACACCACGCATCACATCACACATAGCTGAGCAGCGACCAAGCTCTCAACACCCATTCGACCTTTCCATCAGAGATTTAGGACATTTCCCTCTCTCGTTCGTTTGTAGCCTCTACTACGAACTTTTCGGTGCTAATAACACGAGCAATAGCCACGAACGGGACGTAGGGACATTCTGCCCAAACCAGTATAAACCTTGTGTCTTTTTAGCACACCATCGAGGTCAGACGCGTAATAACACAAATTTACTCGTTGGTGTTTACTCGAAACACCGACACTTTCAGTGATATATTTTTAAAACAAAATCTTTTGATGCTATTTTTCTAAACTTGAGATCTTTTAATGGTATAGATCTAATTTTTCCTATTTTTATTTTCATTTGTAAAATAAGATTTCATGAAGGGCGGGCTTGGTGCAAGCGGTAGAGTCTTACCGTCTGTGACCGGAAGGTCCCGAGTTTGAGTCGCAGTCTCCTCGCATTACACAGGCGAGGGTAAGGCTTGCCACTAACACCCTTCTCCAGACCCCGCACAGAGGGGGAGCTCTCTGAACTGGGTACGTCCTCTTTTAAAAAAAAAAAGATTTCATGGACACTCGGTTCCCAATGTTACCAAGTCTCTACAAGTGAAGAGCAACACAGCAGTTTTTCCTTATATAAATATATGAAACCATCTACGACTATCATCAGTTCGTTTGTTATCTTCATTCCTCTGGGCATTCTACTCAAAGACGTGCTATTTCTGATATTCCTGAGGGATATTTACTAAAAGTAAATGTTCTTCTTCACTATAGTACCTGTCTCTATTCTCATTGAGAAACTCACTGATGATCTTAAATGTTCCTTGCTTCATACTAGCATTCTATATTAACACTTCTTAATTTATGATTGCCTATATGCCACCTTTGTGGTGCGTAGATAATTATATCCTCTAATAAAATTTTGTAAAGACTATGACTACTGAAATACGGAACCTATCTACATTGCAGCAATCAAATTTCATGGCACCCTAATTTTACATTTGTGAGATCTCGACGCCTCAAATCATATAATTTAAACAACACAATGTAATTTCAAGGTAGTAGAGACAACATTTTCTGTTCATTTTGAGTCAAATGTCATCGGAAGACAATTGCATTTCTTTCTTCCTCTACTCTCAGTTACATAAAGTCAGAGCTTAATGCATGCTACGAAGCTAAAAGACTTTGCAATCTCAACTGAAAGCATAATTTTTTAGAAGAATAAATAATCAAACATATTTACGCTTACACTATTGCTACGAAGCTGTTTTCATTTCTCTGTCTTCGTTGATACAAAAGTAATCAGGCATCAAACAAATCAAATTCGAAACGTTGGCTAGATCAAGATGGCGCGGCAGCGCCGTGCCCCCAGGTTTTCTAGTATTCGCGGTGTCGCCCTGTACGTGTCGTCAACGGAGGAACCACACGCGTACGTGTCGTCGTCTATATGAAAGCATGCATGGACCTGCGACTCATGCATCCATGGTACGTAGCAGTATAGCACGACGAGTCGACGACTGCGCACAACACAATGACTCCCTCATCCTTTGCTTATTCTCTTTTCTTCTTCTTCCTGCTTCTACTTCCTGTTCAACATGGCGGCGCCTTGTAAAAATTTGTACTTGCTTTCTTTGATTTTAAAGAAAGAGTTTGAATTATGTATTCCGGTGTTAGTTAGTTGTGAGATTTTACATACTACTTCCTCCATCCCAAATTATAAGACGTTTGACTTTTTTTGACACCAAGCTTAAACACTCGTCCTATTCAAAAATTTGCTTAAAATATCACTTTTTTGTCGTGGCTTGCTTTATTAATAAAAGTTCTTCAAAAATGACTTAAATTTGGCTATGTTTGCATAAAATTTTTGAATAAGACGAGTGGTCAAACTTAGGGTAAAAAAGTCAAACGTCTTATAATTTGGGATGGAGGAAGTAAATCCGTTCCAAATTATAATTTGTTTGACTTTTTTTACCCTAAGTTTGACCACTCGTCTTATTTAAAAAAAATGTGCAAACATAGTCAAATTTAAGTTATTTTTGAAGAACTTTTGCTAATAAAGCAAGCCACAGCCCAAGAAGTGATATTTTGCACAAATTTTTTAATAAGACGAGTGGTCAAATTTGGGGTCAAAAAAGACAAACGAATTATAATTACAAACAAAGGGAATATGTTTTGTGTGTGCCGTTGTATGTCATGGGATTCCATTACATATATACTCGTGGCAACGCACGGTCATTCAACTAGTGTATATATACATATATAATAACAACAATGTGGTAGTTTTTGCCCCTTTATGAATACATAATGTAAGCAGTATGAAATCATTCAAGCATTAAACATGAAGTACGATTATTATTCATGCACGACATGATGACGACGCAACTAACATGAGAATGATTATTATTAATACACGACATGATAACGCAACTAACAGGCACAAGAAGACATCATGATAAGAACATATATTGATTTACTAGGGCAACACTCTTTGGCTATTATTGCCTCCTCCTCCATCGCCACCGCCGCCTCCTCCTCCCCAAAACCCTGCCCCTTTATCATCTCCTGCTCCACTGTCTCCACCCCAACCGCAATTCAAACATCCCAATGCAATGTGCTGCTGCAGGAGCAGCATGCCGACAGCAAAGAAGAGGAGGCCGAGCCATGCGGTTCTCTTCCTCACTGACACTGTCATCTTCACCTCACACAAACTCACAATATGTGTTGTCTATCGCTGCAAGGTTAAAGTTGTCATGTGTATTGAAGGTGGCCTGCACGACGGGCTATTTATACGCTGATGGAGGTGCTGGGAGGATTGCAGCCATTGAACATACCATCCACCATTCTTTGAGCCAGGTTGTTTTTGTACACCAAAATTCGTTCCCTCCTACCAGGTTGCTTCTTTCTTTGAGCCGTCCGACGCCACACCGTTGTAGCTGCCGCTACCCGTTTGGCCCGCTGCGGGGACCAAAAAAAATCCGGACTCCAAAAACATCGCCGGTAGCCAAAAAAAAAAGAAAGAAAAAGGAAAAAAAACCGTCTGGACAGCTGAGCCTTTGCATTGAGCGTACGTTATTAATTCAGATGGCTCGATCGGGCCGGGTGGGTCAGTGGTCGGGTGTAAACTGTAATGACTGATGAGAGAGTGGCAGGCATGCCATGGCATGCTGGCATGGATGGCTGCAGCGTGCGTGCCGGTGGTGCGTCGTGACGTACGCCACCGAGCAACGGAATGGAATGGAACGGAATCGGTGGCTCCGGCTCCGTGCCGCATTTTTTTTTAAGAACGGGAGGGGCAAAAGGCCCCTAACATTAAAAATAAAGAAGTACAAAAAAAAAGTTACAAAGCAGTCATTACAGCCAGACAGCAGAGCTCAAGAAACAAAGAAAGAGACAAAAAAAAAATAAAAAAAACACTTCAACAATTACACCAGACTTAGCACCCATTGATCAAAATTTGCTGAAAGCGAGGACTTGACTCTATGCGTCAACAGCATAAGTTCCTTGCAGAATAGACTTCTGGAGCTTCCCAAATTTGGAGGGATTCCTTTGAAGATTAGATCATTTCTTGCCGACCAAATAGTCCAACTCATTAGAATTACCACTGTCATGAAAAACTGAGATTGGAGTATGTTTCTGAGATGAACCACAGCTTCCAGAACATTGGAGTTATCAGGGATATCCAGGATTAGAAAGTGCCAGCACTGATTGGCAAAACTGCAATGAAGGAACAAGTGCTCAGCTGTCTCTTCAACAATTTCATTGCAGAGTACACAGTCATATGAGTCTAGCGCCATATTTTTCCTTTTCAGAATGTTCCTCATGCTCAGTCTGTCCTTAACTACTAACCAGAAGAAAACTTTATGTTTTGGTTGGCAAAAGCATTCCCATAGCCACTTGAAGATACTATGAGCATGCTGGTGTCCAACTAGTTCTTTGTATGCCCTTGAAGACTGAAATTTAGTTCCCCATATGTATTTCCAAATGTCCTTATCCTCATTGAGTTGCATTGCTTCAAACTCTTGTTGTACTCTTTGTAACTGATCAAAGGCAATGCCAGGAATTGGCAGGTGAAGCAACTGAGATATTTCTTCTGTCTCCAAAGCAGCCTTAACTGAAATAAGATTATTTTTAGTAAAAGAGTATAATTCAGGCATCCTTTCTTTCCAGATTTGAGTACTCCACTTATCTTGCCAGAGCAGTATTGTTGACCCATTTTTCACTTCCATCACTGCCAGCTCTTTGAATTTTGGAAGGTTTTTCAGGTTTTCCCTCTACCAAAAAGAACTTTTCTTTATATGACTTGGCAATTTTCCATTCCTGTAATATCTGTCCCATACAAGATTAACCCAGGGTATATCATGTTTGTTAAAGAACTTGTCTAAGTTTTTCATTAACAGAGCCTCATTTTGCCTTTTTATATCAATGACTCCCAATCCCCCTTCTTCTTTTGGTTTGCATACCATCTCCCAAGCAGCTTTTGGGGGTTTTTTGGCATTGATGTCAGCTCCTCGCCACAAACAATGTTTTCTAAATTTATCTATTTGCTTGATGATAGTTTTTGGTAGCTCCAGTGAACACATGAAGAAGGTTGGAAGAGAGGTGAAAACTGCATTGGTTAATTCCAGCATACTAGCTTGATTAAGAAAGGAAGAGATGCTTGACAATCTTCTTTCACATCTTGTGACTAGAGGTAAGAAATCTTGGACTCTTGGCTTTGTCAGCCCTAGGGGCAGCCCTAGGTAGGTGAAGGGGGAAGGGTGCCTTTGGAGCAGCCAAAGGTTCTTACAAGAAGGTCTAGCTTTTCTTCAGTCCAGTTAACTGGCAACATCATGGATTTTTGAAAATTAACCTTAAGCCCTGTAGCTTCAGAGAAGGTGTTGATGACTGATTTTAGGAAATGAACTTGTCTAGGCCGCCCCTCAAGAATGATCAGAGTGTCATCTGCATATTGCAGAACTGGGAAGTCTACATTTGGCCCTAGAGGAACAGGAAGGTTTAGCAAACCCAAATCTTTGCCTTTGTTGATCAAAGATTGAAGAAAGTCTACTGCCAGAACAAATAACAGAGGAGAAATGGGATCCCCTGCCTTACTCCTCTTTTGCAGTGAATAGTTTTCCTAGGGTACCATTCGGTATGACTGAAGATGTCCCAGTGGAGAAAAGAAGCTTTATCCAATTTAACCATCTCTGCCCAAAGCCTTTGGTTTCCATTAGAGTGAGAATTGTTTGGTGCTCTATCTTGTCAAAGGAATTCTCAAAATCCAGCTTGAGAATTACTATTTCTTTCTTAGAATGGTGACACAGATGAAGGTATTCAAATGTCCAAGCAAGGCAGTCTTGAATGGTTCTTGATTTAATGAAACCATATTGATTCTTGTGTACCAGCTTCTGGATGACCATCTGCAATCTGTTGGCTAGAAGTTTAGTAATTAACTTGACTGATGTATTTAAAAGAGATATTAGTCTGAAATCAGCAACAATCCTGGCACCATCCCTTTTTGGAATCAGAGTTATGTAAGCAGAATTGATACTTTGAAGACAAAGATCATTCTGGTAGAAAGCATTCACCAAATTATAAAAACCTCCCTTGATGGTGGGCCAACACTTCTTTAGAAACTCATTACTAAAGCCATCTGGTCTAGGAGACTTATCATTTGGCAAGGTTTTGATCACAGCATCAATTTCACTATTTGAGAAAGGAGCTTCCAGAAAAATAAGTCCATCACTTCTGTCCATAAACTGAGCAGGGTTGCAATTGAAGCCTGAAAACTCTGAAGTTCCTGACCTTTGTTTGTATTCATTCCAAAGCAGTAACTCTTTGTCTTTGTGTGAAGTAAGAGTTACATCATTCATTGTATCAAGCTGTGAGATAAGATTTCCTCTACGCCTTATTGTGGCATTAGCATGAAAGAAATTTGTAGTGGCATCCCCAAACTCCGTGCCGCATTCGATTCACATCTTTTTCAGGCCGGCCACGCTGCCCGTGCTCGGGTTTAATTTTCTCAGTCCTGGTTCCCGCCCCGGCCCCCTTTCTTTTGTGGAGGACTGAGCAAGAATATGCATCACACCGCATTGGTCGAGCAGCACATCGCGCATCCACGTATCCACGCGCCTACACAACTCGCCCTCGTGTCTTGCAGCGCCGCCTCCGCCCCCGCTTCCACCACCGCTGGTCTGCCTCCCTTCTCCCTCTAGCATATTGCCAGAGGCCAGAGGGAGTGGGGATCCATCGTTTTTAATAAGTTTTTTCTTTAGATCGAGTCCGGGTAGGGTAGATTTATTTTCTCCATGGCGGCTCTGTTCAAGATACGAGCGACAACAATGACGTCAACATCTTTTTCGGCATGACAACATGGAGACTTTTCTTTCCGAACAGCGACATCAAGGCGGAGATGATGCCGCCGCTATGGAATATTTTCTCCGGTCTCTTCTCAATTTTGTTGTTGTTAGATCTGGCCATGATGAAGGGCGAGGGAGAATAAGTTTCAGATCCGTCTTCCTCATTCTTCGGTGGCAGAAAGAAGATGGAAGACAAAAAAAAAAAGAAGAAGTTTCTCAGCTCCGCCTGCAGGGAGGTCTGTTGCGGAGGGTTTGCCTGTGCGGTCATCCATACAAGCGTCAAATAGGTTTGGTTTTAAGATCTAGAAATACAATTTAGATGAAAATCAGTTTTTGCATATATGTAGTGTATTCCAGAGTGCGTGTATATCTAATATAATTCTTCTTTTGTCGAAAAAAAATATGCATCACACCGTCACCCACATGGTTCATCGACGCGCACCTGTCAATGGCGATGGATGCGGCAACAATAATGCGACAAGCAGGCCAGAGCGATCGAGAGCCACAAAACCGGCCGTTCCACCTGCAGCCTCCATCTTGCCGGCTAGGCATACCCATACCCATACGTGCGCAACCTCGGTGCTCGGCTATGGGCATCCACTTGTTTGGTTTCACGAAAAAGTCCACATTACCTTCTCAACTTTCGCGAAAGTTCGTTTTTTCTCCCTAAACTCCAAAATTGGATAAAACACCTCCCTAAACTTTTAAAATCGTTCATCTTACCTCCCTGGCCCGGTTATAAGCGGTTTTGAAGGCGATTTTGTCTTTTTCTTTTTTATTTGTTTCGGTTGAATATTTGAAAAATCGTAGTAAATCACAGAAAAATCATAAAATGGAAAATCTAATTTTGTTGGACTCCACATGAATAGATATATATAGTGAACATATAATATGGTATGCTTTAGTACAAAGTTTTTGTTGTAGCTTTAGATCTATTTGTGTAATTAAATAGAATAATTCATAGCTATTGTTTTTATGGTCCAATTATGGTGAAATTTTTATGGTGGACTAATTATTGTATGCTTAAACTGTAGTAAAAATTTCATGCTCATTAGATCATGTATAACTTAGTTATAGATTTTATTTAGGTTTATGCTTGTTAAATATAAATAAATCTATAACTAAGATATACATGATCCAATGAGCATAAAAATTTTACTATAGTTCAATCATTTAATAATTAGCCCACCATAAAAATTTCATCATAATTGGACCATAGAAACTGAAGCTATGAATTATTTAAATTAATTACAGAAAAGCATAGATCTAAAGCCACTGCAAAAACTTTGTACTAAAGCATATCATATTATATGTTAACTGTGTAGATCTACTCATGTGGAGTCCAATAAAATTGGATTTTTTATTTTATAATTTTTCTTTGATTTACTATGATTTTTCAAAGATTCAGCCGAAATAAATAAAAAAGAAAAAAAAACAAACCACATATATGTCAGCCTTAGCACTGGCAGAAGCATAGCTTTGTGCCTTCACCACAGGTTGAACTTGAAACACCCCCCCCCCCCCCCCCCCCCCCCCCCCCCCACCCACCCACCCACCCACCAAAAAAATGTATGTTCAATGTGTTTTCCAACAAATCGCACCTGCTGCACACTTGGGTTTGATGTATCCGCATCCTAAGATTGAATGGCACGGTTATATTCTTTTAGATAAGGAGGGTACAATTATTTGTGACTACAAATGGACTACAAAGCCAGTAAGTTCAATCTCTTGGATCAAATGGTGGTTGATGCAAACGGATGGAGTATATCTAGACTCCCACTGCATGCATAGGCCATGTTCGCTTCTCTTATAATCCATATTTTTCAGCTTGTTTTTTTAGTCAGAATAGCATTTTTTTCTTTCACAACAAATCAGCCGGAACAGTATTTCGGCTTGTTTTTTCAGTGAAGCGAACAGGGCCATAGTTTACAATTTATGGGTAGATGAAATAGTATATGGACTTCAAGTATTTCAACCACCCTTCCCCATGTCCATAAGAAGAAAAATAAACAAATTTGCCTCCAATTTGCAGATTCATCCCGAGGACTTGATTGGAAGACATGTTATCAAATAATTAAGGGAATTTGCGAGGGTTTACATTGTCTTCACCAGCAGAAAATTGTCCATCTTGATCTGAAACCAGAAAATATACTGCTGGACTATTACATGGTGCCTAAAATTGCTGATTTTGGTCTGTCAAAGTGCTTTGATGAAAAACAAACCCGGGCTATAACTTCAAAAGTGATTGGATCACTGTAAGCTAGCTAGCCACCTTTAAACACAAAACCTTTAGGGATTGGTTATGGATTATATATGTTGCTTTCATTTTGCTTTTAAGTTGCTTAGACTACAAAGTTTCCCATGACAGGGGATATATGGCACCAGAAATTTATAGTGGAGTAATCACATTCAAGTCAGGCATATATAGTCTTGGTATTATAATTACGTAGCTATTGACAGGACAGAAGGGTTATCTTCAGATTGAGAATGTAAGGCTATAGTCTATCCAAGTTACATGTTCGGTATTTAAAAAATGGCCAATTGGCCAGGGCAGTATATATGGTTGTGTGCACTCTAAACTGTAAGCCTATAAAAACAAAATATATACCTTCTATTTAAAATGAGGGACTGAGGGAGTATTGCGTTCCAAAAAAAATGAGGGAGTAGTTTGGTAAAGTTCAATTTTAAAGCCAGCAGATTGAAATTGTAATTGTATTTACTACTATAGTTTAATAGCGCTAGTTAGTTGGCACCATTATAGTCTTTCCTGCTCAAAGTAAATACTACGCATCTTTATTCGTTTCTTGATTAATGAGGCAGTTTTTATTTTCCTTGGTTTTATTTGATTTATCTGAATGATCACTAGAATGCCTCGAATGCCATTATTTTTTTATATTAACTTGAGATTAAACATACTAATAGTAATGCTAGGAAGTAGATCTATTAGTGCAAATAAAAAATATAGAACAAAACATTAAACATGTGGGACGTCCAATCTGGACCCCCCCCCCCCCCACGTCGGGCCAAGCGGGCCAGGAGATGCTCAGGACTGAGCCTAGGGCCACCCTGCGCGAGCCCAGGAGGGTGGGCCCCCCGACCCCTCGGTCTCCCGATATCCGGGAGAATTTGGAATCAAAGGAAGTTTAGGATAAAATTAGGGAAAATAAATAGATAATTGTTTAGGAAATACGATCGAGTTTATTTAGGAAATAGGGCTGATTTGCTAAGAAAGGAGAAGTCCAAATCTATAAGGACTCCTCTAGTTTGTTTGGAATACAAGTTTTTTAGGGACTACAAATATAGGGGTGATATAACCGTTTCAATCTAAGCAACGAATAGAGCAATTGTTCTCTCTCTCACACACACTCACGCCGCCGCCCCCTGCCCTAGCCGCTGGCCACCACCAGTGACAGCCGCCCAACCAGCCCCCGGATCAGGGCTGTGACAAAACAATATTTTTCTGCAAGCATCGAGCTGGCTGAAAATTGTAAACTGACAAAAAAAGGAGCATTCTCTCTTAAGGGAGGTAACAGTAGTAAATAAATACATTGGACAATACTAAATAGATACAGAAAAATAGTCAAATAACTGTTGTGTGCAGTTATAGTATTTTCTCCTCTGATCTAATGTGTAAATGCCACTCACATCTAGCATCATGTCTAAATCTGAATGCAACATTTTTGCTGGTGCTCGTTTAATGTGGGTATTTTATGCACAAAAACATTAGTTTTTTATTGTTTTAATGACATGCGCTACACTACGCCAGATTTGCACAGATTATGATCTTGAAAACCAGCAGTGCCGGCATCATCACTGCCGGATTTGTGAGAACCAGCAGTGATGTACCTTCACTACCGGTTATGATCTTGAAAATGAAAAAATGATTGGGGCTGGGCTAAAACCGGCAGTTAAGGACCATATCACTGCCGGTTTGTGGCTTGAACCGGTAATGTTTTGGCGGCCACTCATCACTGTCGGTTTAAGCCAAGAGCCGACAGTGATTGGGCTCTATCACTGTCGGTTCTAGCCAAGAACTGACGGTGATAAGCCTACAACACAAAAAAGTTGTAGTTGTCCTCTCCTTCCTCCTCTCTTCCATCCCAAGAACAGAGGCGTGCGTTTGGACCTGTCGACACAGAATTTTTGTCTCCGTGCCGAGGACACACACAGCAAGCCGGAAGGGTCCGCTCGATGGAGCAGATCTGCCTAGCTTCAGCGCAAGGGTGGTCGATCCTACGCAATCCTCCCGAGATATGCCAGTCAATTTGACCCTGCAATTGACAAAGAGAGAAAGCTCATCAGTAATTAAAGGCGAAATATGCCGGTGTTGCCAGACAGTCCCGAATGTGCGGCTCTGAGAGCCGATATGAGAGGAGATCGACTAAATAGTCGATTCCAGCATATTCATAAGAATAAATCGATTAAAGCTCAAGGGGTCGTATACGAAGAATCGGTTATCATTCAGGATAAATATTATTTAAGCAAATATTAATCAGTGGCAATAAGATATCAATGATGATCGGTTTATACTGAGCCAATGATTACAAGTAACCAAACTCCTTTTTATATAAAGAGACAATTCAACATCACTTAACAATTTAATAAAGATAAATCTAATGAATATGTTAGATCTCATCTATCGCCATGACCAGTGGGGCATGAGGTAGAATCATACAGGCCGTAGTAACAACAATAGACTTTACGACCCTAACTCATTACTAATATTAGTGGGGTATGAAGCAGAATTATGCAGGCCATAATAAAATAATAAGATCATGGGACTAACATATCTTTCAACTTATCTCTACTTCAATGATCTCGTAATGTGAACTGTTCATGAAAACGCTCGATATCGGTTAAATAGCCAATTCAGACATAGCGCACAGTTAAGGTCATGCCTTCTCAAGAACGGGTCTACCAACTAATGATCCCCACTCCACGGTGCCAACAGTGGGGTGAGAGGTAGAATCCCACAGGCCATGATGACGGGCCATGGAATGGTTTTCATTAAATAATAGATCTACTCAAGATCGGACATGCCTTAATCGCACGCCATGCATGATTAAGATTGACGCAAAACAGCCTATAAAAACATAACTCATCGCTTAAGATGTAGATTAGATTAATTTTAAATTAGCAAACGATGAGTTAACAAGATATAAGGCCGATCCAAATCAATCTCAATCGGGCAGAGTGATATTGCTGTAATTAGATAAATGATGAAAGCAATAAGCAATATCGGTAACTTAATGAATCTACCAAAAACTACCATACTAAGGTAGAGCCGATAACTTGACCTTCATCTAATTCAAGCAGTGGGGTGTGAGGCAGAATCACATAGGCCATACTTGAATTAGATAAGAGTCGATAACTAGCCAATACCAGAGTCGTAGTGGGAGTCGACCGGATTGATGCAGCCATACGAACAGAGGTATAAACCATGACGGTACTTACAGACAAGCAGTGGAGGTTGACCAGATCGATGCAGCTGTACTCGCTGAAGAACTCACCGAGATCTACTCTACTTCTACTCCTACGGGGTGGCCAGAGCCAAAAAAGTAATTGACTTATATTTGATTGATTGTTGTTTTTACAATAGCCAGGGTTTGGTATTTATACCTAGAGTCTAAACATGATCCTACTCAAACACGATTTGTTACAACCTTTGGCATAAAATGAAAATATTCTTAATTTAAGATAACTTGGACTCTAATCTTTCCCTTTTTGTAGAGTCCAGCATGTCTCGTCCCAGCGCCAATCATAGCTTCTATCGTCATCTGTTGGCGCTATTTGAAGAAAGCCAATTCTAGTGTTGCATCCGAATCACCTGGTTCCGATCCACACGCAATCGATTCCTTGCTGACATGATTTTGGGAGCTCTCGAGCTTCTGAGATCCTCCTTCCAAATTCTAGTGTAAACACATGCCCCCTAATTTTGGGATAAAAGTAATTTTATTCTAAAATTATCCTGTCTGCATCCCTAATTGGTCCACAGTCACGGGTAGAGAACCTTGATCTGGGGTCCACCGTTTGTCGCCGCATGCGTCCATTCACGAGCCTATGCCTCAAAACTTTTGCAAGAGCACCACTATTTCATGGGCATTTGGATTCATCTTCCTGGACCGGCTATAAAACGCTCGTCTGACCCTAGCGAGAGCAACTCGACACTTTAGCCATGTTTTTCTTCCATCCGTCTTTTCGAGTGCTCCCAACTCCGCTAAACCCTCCATGGCCTATCTCTGTGCGATAAAGATCTTGAGCGGTTAGAAGAATTCTTGTGCATAGGGTGATTGTGTCACCCATTCTAGCACCTTATCGAGCAAGAGTATCAGCTGCTACGGCTAGAAGATGTCTTGTGACACGCCTGCGTCTTCTCACCATGCTCGTAGAGTTGTTCTAGTGTTTGCAAGGGCTAGAATGTGTGGACACTTTTCGCTTGTTCGTTCCATCAAATGCCTATTAGGAGAACCGCGAGCTTCTTTCCAGCGGTTTCTCCAGTTACTGAGAAACCTGTGGGTATCTGCTAGTCAGGCGGCCTTTCCCTTTCTTTGGCATAATCTTATTAATGGGCCTATGTGACTTGGTTTATGATGATCCTCGGCCTTGTGGGGATCTAGACTTCCTTCAATCCAAAAGAAGCCTTGGTGGGTTGATCTTTGGTCCATGTAAATTCTTTGTATCCGTCCCACGATGCTTCGTAACTTGAGGAAGTGATGAGTCCGAATTTGTTACCTTTCCATTATCCGCCCCCTGAATTCATGTTGTGTCGATCCGTTTCCGTCTCTTATTTCAATTTCATATCTCCGGCGAAACTGATTTTGCCTTCCTGGGCTATATATACGGGCCATGGCTAAAGGTTGAGCAACAATCCGCTTCATCTCAATCCCTTCACATCCTCAATATAGTCCCTGTTTTTTCTGTAAGCTTGAGATCATGGAAATCAGCAAGAGGTCTACTGAGGGGGTTCTCGACGGATCTGTAACATCGCACCAGTGCCTTCATCGTCGAGAGGGTGCAGCCCGTGATGCACCCACTGCCTCAGGTCATAGGGCCGACTCTGTTTGGCCTCTGGGGTCTTCCTTGTCAATAGCTTATCGCCAGCTTCCTTGCTACCCGGGGCGGCGGATCGACAATGATGACCTGCTCGCCACCATTGACAGCCACGGCCAGAGTCTTACCGAATGTCTTTCTCTCATAGAATCAACCCTGGCCATAGCTCGATGCCGATCGCCTCCCGTGGTTGATTCAATGGATGATAAATTGGCCAAAGCCAAGGCCAGAATCATGGGTGAAATATCATAACCTTTGTTTCCTTTCAACTTCACCTTCAGGATTCTGATCATCTCCCTTTTGAACTTTTTAGATTTGTCTGCTTAACTGGAGAGCCTTCAACTAGCTGCGGAGTACGCAGCAGGATTTGTCAACGTCAGAGGTGTCGTCCCAATAGTTTGCCTATATGACATCCCGAATCACGTTAGGGAGGACGCTCTTTATGGCATCCATCATGGTGCTGCCATGGTGTTAGCTGCCGCACAAGCTCGTTCTAGCCACAATCTTTGGCTTCTTCCTCACGGTTTTCTGGATGCGGTGCACCCTAGGGATCATGAGCGTTTGACTGAGGATTTCCTTAGCGCCACCGACTCCATGTCCTTCAATACCCTTGCCGATGATATAGTAGGCAAAGTGTCTTCTAGCCCATAACTTGTAATAGGTGGTATTTAGCAAGCAATTTCTTCGTCTTGAGTGATTTCTCCTTTGTTTTATATTCCACATTACACGTA
This sequence comes from Miscanthus floridulus, assembly GCF_019320115.1. NCBI lineage: Eukaryota > Viridiplantae > Streptophyta > Magnoliopsida > Poales > Poaceae > Miscanthus > Miscanthus floridulus. The sequence goes on along the minus strand of NC_089580.1, from coordinate 47,645,164 downwards.
TCACTCTGTCGGCATAATCGATATGCATTGTACCAGCTTTCACCCCTTCGGGCTTACTTTCTTGCTAGCAACGATACCCTTCCGGTATCGGCTACTAAAACTAACGACCGAGCAAATCGGTTGTTAAGTATCAATCCAAATGCTAGGGTAATATTCCTTCAAATATTTCCCATTTGATTGCTCTGCTAAATTTTCTTTCTCTTCTCAGTATCTACAAGTATCACCAGGCGCATAACATTTGATCCGATAAGGTCCTTCCCAGTTAGCTAACCTTCTGTCGAACCTGTTGTTCCCTGACTTGATCGGTGACTTTATTTTCTAGACTAAGTCTTCTTCAGAAAGTTGCTTGATCTTGACCTTTTAATCATAATACCTTGCAATCCTCAGTTTATTGGCTTCAATGTTTTTCAAGAGCATGCAGCTGAAGGCAGCTCAAGTCTTTAAAGTCATCCATCACAAAAATCTAGTAAACTTTGGCTTGATAAATCATTTTGCAACGTAACATGCCTTGATCCAGTTTGAACTTCCCAAAGAAAGACTACATTGTATTTATGCACAAGTCCATAAGGCGGTCATATTAGCTCCTCTGCTCTTGGTCATCAAGGACAACCTATTCTCAGCCTTCCCCAGAGTCTTGTCTCCCTTTTACATTTTTGAAGATTAGGTCCTGAAGGTGAAACAGGCTCAGAGGAGTTTGTTTGACCGTGAAACCCCTTTAGCCAAGGGGCATTTGAATAGGCGGGAGGTTTAAAGAATCACAACAGTCGACCGATCACCTCCGCTTTGGCTAAAGAGCCGATTCTTTTGCAAATAACCGATTCCAGACTCCTGATCTCATTCCCACTTAGGTCTGAAAACACAGCTTTTGTCAAGAGAGCCCTTCGATCTCCTATCCTCAGTTATATGGCACCGTATTTCGACATTTGTGGAGTGACGTTTCGCCTTCTATTAATTGCAGTTACCTTTTGCGCGTCCCGAGGCGTCCGCTTATTCGCTTCATGTCTTCAAATACCAACTGAGGGCTTCGGCTTCAAACGCCTCTCTACCTGCAACTGTTCCTTCGCTTTCTTTCATCTGCCAAAACCTTACAGTGGTTCCATTCCTCTTTTCTGCAGATTCAATCATTCCTCATGGCCGGCAATGGTAATCGAGGTAAGCGCATGGCAGAGGAGATCCTGGCAGAAGACATGCCGATGAACCAGCGTCTCCGACGCATAAGGTAAGATTGATAACCCCTGTTTATGATGATGATCTGTTCTGACTTGCCTATAAGCTCATTGTGAATGACAGCCTTCACCCTTTTTCTAGGACTGACAATCCCACTGATGCTGCATCTTCCATGCCAGCTTCATCATTGGGTTCTTCCAACTCATATGACGGTGATGATGCCCGATGCTTCATCCGAGAATGGAGGGCGGTCGAGGACCGCTATTCTAAGGCGATTCGAAACAATGGCCAACTAGAGATTCGTCTAGGAGTCCTCTAGGCTGTTCTTAATGCGGCAGAGGAGGAGACCAACGCCGTCCAAGCGCGGCTGGCTGAGTCTGACGTCGTGGTAGCAGGTAAGATGAGCTCCATGAATGTTTCCATTCTGGTTTCCATTGCCTTCGTCTTGATATTCTTCTGCAATCGCCAGCCCAAATGGTGCAATTGGAATCTCTTCAATTGGCGAAGAACATGGCCGCGGACACCGTCAATGCTAGGGGTTTCCTCATTGATGCTCGTCTCCAAGACATCTCGATCTGTGTCCAGGAGATTTCCCTTCATGGCATTCATCGCGGCGCGTCGGTGGTGCTAGCTGCGGCGTAGGCCCAAACCGGGCATGATCTCCACACCATGGAGGTTGGCTTCCCAACCGACGATGGCCCTAAGGGACATGAAGATCTGATAGAAGATTTCACCGCTGTGGCAGAGGCCATCGTGGACATCACATCCGCTCAGGATGTGGTGAATAAGGTCTTCGACTAGTTTGTATTTAGGATAAACTGATGAATGAAGACTCATGTTCCTTTATGATTGTGCTTCAGTTGACATCCTTGCGTATGACTGTTTTTACTTTTTGTTTTTGCTCTGTAGGCGATATATATCGTATCGGCTTTTATTATCTTTGAAGATTTTTACTTTTTGAACTAGAGGCGATACCCTCCTAGTACCAGCTATTGGAGCCGAGAACGAATCGGCTATCAAATTTAGATGTTAGGATAACACATCTTCATGCATTTTTCATTCCAAAGATCAAACGATCGATCCATCCAAGTCAAGCATCCTATTAAGCGAAACAGAACTTCTCTTAAGAAATCTATTAACTTTGAATTGCACTTACACTTTAATTTAGCATTCACATACGTCGGCCTAAACCCATTTCCAAGACTCAATGTTTATTTTTCCTTAACTCAATGGCCGACGCGATGCCATGATTATTGATTAAAACAAACTTTTAGAGCCGATTGCTTGAACTGGCTGTTGGCCTCCATTATTAATCCTGATGAAGCCTCCTTCCCATGTTTTGCCAGAAAGGCATTCGAAGTCTCTTAATTCCCAAAACATTGGATTGGCTGTTGTGATTTTCATAGACTCATCAGCGTGAACCACCTCGACATCATCCCCATGCCATTGAATCAAACATTGATGCATGGTTGATGGCAAGTAATAGTTTGTGTGAATCCAGTCATGATCGAGGAGTAAACTATATGAGCCTTTTCCTTCGATGACAAAGAACGTGGTGAGCAGAGTTTTACTCCCTATTGTCAACTCAACGTTTATTGTCCCCCGGGTCTTAGATGTATTCCCTCTAAAGTCTCTAAGCATCATGTCGGTCCCAAGCAAATCTCCTGGTCTCTTGCTAAGCTTACAAAAAGTAGTGTAAGGCATAAGATTGACAGAAGCATCTCCGTCCACTAAGCTTACAAAAAGTAGTGTAAGGCATAAGCTTTTCAAATATCTCTTGGTGTGTAACCGTCAACTTGGCAACCATCTCTTTATACTCTGATTCATCGAAGTATGAGTAAACTTCTTGATCTGTCGGAGCTCTGAATTCTGATGGCAATAGAAAAGCCATTTGGATATTAGCCGATGGTTGCTTCTTATCAGCTATTTGCTTGGTACGCCACACTTGAGTTTTACCGGATGTCTGAGCCTGTTCTATCTCCTTATTCCTTAGGCATTGCACTCTTCTCTTCTGGCTTCTTGTTAAACCTCTGGGGCACCATTGGCCTTCCTGCCAAACATGTTCCCTCTAGTTGCTTCCTTCTTCATGATCAGCCCAGTCTTGGTCAACAACTCTTTTTCCTAGCCAATTATGAATACTTTTATTTTTTAAGCGCCGATCCATGTTATTATGATGATATGCATCATGGGCATGGATAGACCGGCGGTTGACTTGAGATTGCCTAAACTCCTAATATTGATTGTTGCATTCTGGACAGTTATGTCTAATAGGTAATTTCAAACCTTCATTCCAGCAGTATCTGAAGAAAGGACAATTCCAGTGCGATTCGGCTTGCTTCCTTTCATACCTCTCTTCTTCCAGTTGATGCTGGTATTCTTGATCCTCTAACCATCGCTGATAATCTTTTTCTTTCTACCGGTGCCACTTGTTTAACAGGATCCGAGATGTGACTCGCGGCTTTGTCACTTCATCCTTTGATGTTTCCCTCTGTTCATATCGGCTCCTCTGCTGATTATGATGTTTTCTAATCTTTCTGTATTCATCAGCCGATATTTTGCATCTTAGGATCAACTATTCCAGCTTCTCTCGATTTGGTCGATGTTGGGACCTTAGTTTTTCCTTTGATTAGTCCAACATCAACCATATTTTGATCTCCTGGGAAAGGATTATCATCCACCTTCATCTTCTGAGGTGTATCGAACTTGAGCCTCTCTTGCTGAATAGCCCTCTGTGTATGTTGTCGGAAAATTCTGTATTCATTGGTGGAATGAGAAGTAGCATTATGGAGTTTGCAGAACTTCTTATTCCTCAACTATTTAGGGGGCAACATAACATGATTGTCCAGCAATTTGATTTGGCCCTTCTCAAGTAAGAAGTCAAAGAGCTTGTCCGATTTTGTAATATCAAAGTCATAGCTCTCCTCGACTCCTCTTCCCCAAGGATTTGGCACCATTACTGTCTTCTTGTCTCAATTCCATTTAGCTGCAGCAACCTCCTCTTCTTCATCTTCATAGCCATCATCTACTGAGTATGGATTGTAAGCTTTGGCTATAGTGGTACTCTTCTAGAATTGGGTATCTCTGCGCATACTCTAGAGTTGGCTATTGAGCGCTGCTACTCGTTGAGCCAATTGACCTAAGTTGTCAAATTCTTGTTCTAGCAGCTTTTCTTTCCACATTGCAACATTCCTTGGACAGCTAAAGCAGCTAGCTGATCATCGGCCAAGTTTAATGAGAAGCACAAGTTCCTAGTCTCCTGAAATCTCTGAAGAAACCCAATGCCCGATTCATCAGTCCTCTGTCTCATGGTTGTCAAATCGGTTATCTTCTTTTCTCTAGTTCCAGTGTAAAAATATGTATGAAACTTTTTTTCTAGGTTAGCCCAATTGGCAATGGAGTTGACTAGTAGTGACAAAAACCAAGTGAAGGCTGGCCCTAACAGGGATAAGGAGAAGAAACGAACTCAATGGACATCCTCAACTGACGCTTCGCCCAATTATGTAAGATACCGATTGACATATTCTATTGAGCTTGTACTGTCTTGACCGATGAACTTGGAGAACTCTGGGAGCCTGTAATTTGTAGGAAGAGCGACCAAATCATACCATTCTAGATATGGGCGTTTGTACGAAAAGGTTATCCCCTTTGGCTTTAGACCGAACTAATTCTTCATCATCTCGGTCACCTTCAGCAGCAACGCATTAGCTTGCGGATTTGGGTTTCTCGGTACTTGCTGACCCATCTGTGGATTGAAATCCCGCATGCCTTGATATCCTAGATTTGGCATCATGTGGAGGGTGTTATAATCCGTGCCATAGTGATAGCCTTGTGGAATCACAATCTATTGGATCCTTTGCTAGCTTGCTGCTTGAAGTCTCTGATTATAGATGTAAGGATCTATATCTCTATGGATCCTTCAAATTGATGGTGCTATTTTTTGAGCCAACGATGGTATATGGCCTGATATGCCAAAATTGATCACCTGATTCTGACCTTGACCTGTCGGATGTTGCATATGCTGTATTGATGGTCCAGGATTGTACTGTATTTGATTCGTAGTAGTACCTGCAGTTTGTTCAGATGAACCTTGAAGTGTTTGGATGTCACTATTACCAACTGGTGCTGCTTCTTGATGGTTGGTACCAACTTGATTAGTCCCTTGAGTCGACGGATCTGGAATGTTGTAACAAGTCTATCCAACCTGACCAACTAGAATTCCATGAATCGCCTCTTTCATGGCGTTGTGAAATGCATCAACAAAAGCTTCATTGTGGCTTGATACGGCATCACGAACAGATTTGTCTATGGCTTTCGTAAAGAAATGACTGTCTTTAGCTTCGACTGTATCTGTCTGCCTGTATAGTAGAACTCTTGGTAGTGGAAATTTCTGAATAATTGTGCTGTCATGTGTTTTGGTGTAGGACACCAAACACTTCTTCTGAAATTCTTTTATAGCTTTGCTGATGGTATCCTTATCTTCATCAGGTAGGTCTTCATAATGTACCATAAGGATGTTGTCATTGTTGTGAGCCGCCATGACGATTGTGGGGTCCCACCGAGCGTGCCAGAAATGTGTGTTGACATAGAATTTTTGTCTCCATGCCGAGGACACACGCAGCAAGCCAGAAGGGTCCGCTCGATGGAGCAGATCCACCTAGCTTCAGCGTAAGGGTGGTCGATCCTGTGTAATCCTCCTGAGACATGCCAGTCAATTTGACTCTACAATTGACAAGGAGAGAAAGCTCATCAGTAATTAAGGGCGGAACGTGTCGGTGTTGCCAGACAGTCCCGAATGTGTGGCTCAGAGAGCCGATATGAGAGGAGATCGACTAAATAGTCGATTTCAACATATTTATAAGAATAAATCGATTAAAGCTCACAGGGTCGTATACGAAGAATCGTTTATCATTCAGGATAAATATTATTTAATCAAATATTAATCAATGGCAATAAGATATCAATGATGATTGGTTTATACTGAGCCAATAATTACAAGTAACCAAACTCCTTTTTATATAAAGAGATAATTCAACGCCACTTAACCATTTAATAAAGATAAATCTAATGAACATGTTAGATCTCATCCATCACCATGACCAGTGGGGCATGAGGCAGAATCATGCAGGCCATAGTAACAACAATAGATTCAACGACCCTAACTCATTACTAATATCAGTGGGGCATGAGGCAGAATCATGCAGGCCGTAATACAATAATAAGATCATGGGGCTAACATATCTTTCAACTTATCTCTACTTCAATGATCTCGTAATGTGAACTGTTCGTGAAAACGCTCGATATTGACTAAACAACCGATTCAGGCATAGCGCACAGTTAAGGTCATGCCTTCTCAGGAATGGGTCTACCAACTAACGATCCCCACTCCACGGTGCCAACAGTGGAGTGAGAGGCAGAATCCCACAGGCCATGATGATAGGCCATAGAATGGTTTTTATTAAATAATAGATCTACTCAAGATCAGACATGCCTTAACCGCACACCATGCATGATTAAGATTGACGCAAAACAGCCTATAAAAATAACTCATTGCTTAAGATGTAGATTAGATCAATTTTAAATTAGCAAACGATGAGTTAAACAAGATATAAGGCCGATCCAGATCAATCTCAATCGAGCAGAGTGATATTGCGGTAATTAGATAAACGATGAAAGCAATAAGCAATATCGGTAACTTAATGAATCTACCAAAGATTGCCATACTAAGGTAGAGCCGATAACTTGACCTTGATCTAATTCAAGTAGTGGGGTGTGAGGCAGAATCACACAGGCCATACTTGAATTAGACAAGAGTCGATAACTAGCCTATACCAGAGTCGCAGTGGGGGTCGACCGGATCGATGCAGCCATACAAACAGAGGTATAAACCATGACGGTACTTATAGACAAGCAGTGGAAGTCGACTGGATCCATGCAGTCATACTCGCTGAAGAACTCACCGAGATCTACTCTACTCCTACTCCTAAGGGGTGGCCGAAGCCAAAAAAAAAGTAATTGACTTGTATTTGATTGATTGTTGTTTTTACAATAGCCGGGGTTTGGTATTTATACCCGGAGTCTAAACATGAATCCTACTCAAGCATGATTTGTTACAACCTTTGGCATAAAATGAAAATATTCCTAATTTAAGATAACTTGGACTCTAATCTTTCCTGTTTTTGTAGAGTCCAGCATGTCTCGTCCCAGCACCAATCATAGCTTCTATCGTCATCTGCTAGTGCTATTTGAAGAAAGTCGATTCTAGTGCTGCATCCGAATCAGCTGGTTCCGATCCGCACGCAATCGATTCCTTGCTGACATGATTTTGGGAGCTCTCGAGCTTCTAAGACCCTCCTTCCAAATTCTGGTGTAAACAGGACCCTTCCCTCTATTGTTGCGGCTGCTCTCACCATGAAGCTAGTGCTTGGATTTTGAAGAATGGCTTGATCTTTTTGCTTTAAGGATAGTAACAAACATCCACTCCTTTGATTTTGTTGCTTAATTAGCTTCGTTTTGATGGCTACATTGCTTGATTCTCATTCTAGTTCTTTCTCCATTCTAGAGAGCACTTTTCTAATTGGACATTTGTGCAAGGCTCAAATTATGGTGAATCCATCGTTCAAACGGTTGGTGTCTATGAACACATTTAAATTCCTAGCTAATTATTCCATGGTGGTCAAGATCGTCATTGTTAGTATGTGATGCTATAATTAGTTCTTAGAAGTAGAGTAGAATAGATGTTCTTCATTATTGCGCAATAATTATTTTTTACTATGATTTTCAATTTATAGGGCCAGGGCTATCAATTTCAATTTTCTAATAATTAGTGTACAATAATGTTTTCCAAAAATGGTACTTTTGAACTACAATTGTTGTTCATGAAGCTCGATTTCTTATTAATTCTTTGTAATTACTATCTCAGTATTTTTTGTGCAGAGATGGATCGAGAGTGGATGCATCTATCCTGAATGGACAAGCGGTACATGCATGGCGTCATCTAGTTTATCACCGATGCTAGAGCCCATGTTGGGAATGGAAACCCTATCTTCTGCCCATGCAAAGATTGCAAGAATCATAGGAATTTTCATCAAAATGAGTCTATACGATCGCACTTGATTACTAGGGGGTTCATGCCAAACTATACGATATAGACTATGCATGGTGAGGTTGGTGTGAATGTTCTACAGGAAAACAATGATGATGTGAACATGTCTGACGTAGCCATCCACGTGCTGATGAGGAACCCAGTGTCAATATGGAACCTATGGTCATAGTTAATAATGTGTTTAGGAACACACTAGCTGATGACACCGAGGATAACGATGGCATTTCTCAGCTGCTATGTAATGTAGAGACTGGATGTCTTAGTGAAAGATAGCTGAGAATGCTAGAGAAAATAAGACAAGATGGCAAAACACTATTATATAGGAATTGTCCAATGAACAAACTAGAAGCCGACATCATGCTGTTAGAGTTCAAATCGATAAATGGATTGAGCGATAAAGGCTTCGATCAGTTGTTAGGTATAATAAGGAAAATGCTCCTAGAAAAAAATGAGTAGCCAGAAAAGACAAACTTGGCCAAGCAAATGATCTACCCCATTGGCCTCGAGGTTGAAAAAATCCACATGTGTTCCAATGATTGCATATTGTACCGTGGAGAAAAATACAAAGACTTGGACAAGTGCCCCAAGTGTGAAGCTCTACAGTACAAGGAAGGGCCATCAGATGAGGGTACCAAGACCAGCGGAGGTCCCATAAAGGTCATTTGGTATTTCCCAATAGCTCCTCGGGTGCATAGGTTGTTTGCAAGTGCAAAGTCAGCCAAGATGTTGCGCTGGCATGGCGAAGAGTGTAAGAAAGATACAATGATGAGGCACCCCACCGATGAGCATCACTGGAGGACTATCAATACTATGTTCTATAAGGACATCGGTGGAGAGGTAAGGCACCTTTGGTTTGCTTTTAGCACAGATGGGATGAATCCTTTTAACCAGGTTAGAAGCAATCATAGCACCTGGTCAGTGACGCTCTGTATATACAACCTTCCACCTTAGGTCTATATGAAGCGGTCGTACATCCAGATACCATAACTGATCCAAGGGCCAAGCGAACCTGGGAATGACATCGATGTGTTTCTAGAACCAGTGATCGATGAACTAATGGAGATGTTTGAAAAGGGTGTGTTGGATGTTTGGGACGAGTACAAAAAGGAACATGTCATGATCAAGGGAGTACTTATCGCTCCAATCACCGACCTGCCAGGTCGAGGTTTATTGTCCGGAGAGAAGACAAAAGGCTATACTAGATGTGTTGAGTGCTTGGACGACACTGATGCGGTAAATCTACCAAATAACTCAAAGATAGTTTATATGGGACACCATAGGTTCCTACCTAAGGATCACCCTTACCGTAGGAACAAAAAGATTTCAATGGTACTATTAAGAAACGCTTAGCTCCAAAATATCGAGATAGGCCTGTGATACTTAGAGAACTCAACAAACTGGATGTTGTCCTTGGGAAGGGGGACAATGAAGTAGCAGCGCCTGATGGGAGCATTTGGAAGAAAAAATTGGTTTTTTAGAAACTACCTTACTGGCCATTTCTGAGTGTACACCACTGTCTTGATCCCATGCACATCACTAAAAACGTGTGCGCTAACACTCTTAACACCTTGATGGACACCGAGGGGGCATCGAAGGATTCACTAGCCACACGCCTAGACATGCAACACTTGGGAATCAAGAAGGAGTTGCATCCCATGGAGCTAGAAATGGCCAGTTCGAACTTCCGATTGCGTCATGGACATTAAAGAAGGAAGAAAAGCGTGCACTTATTTCTTTCTTCAATGAACTCAAAGTCTCGATGGGCTACTATGCGAACCCAAAGAGGCTAGTGAACATGAGAGAACTCAAGTTCAACTATGGCCCTATGAAGGCCCATGACTGTCATGTCATTATGACTCAGCTACTCCCTATTGCCCTATGTGGTATCCTACCCCCAAAGGTCCACGCCCCAATCATAAAGCTTTGCTCGTTCTTCAACGTGATCTCAAAAAAGGTCATTGATTTGTCCATGCTAGAGCAGCTGCAACGGGACATAGCCGAAACTCTCGTTAGGCTTGAGATGCATTTCCCGTTGACTTACTTTGATATCTCATTGCATCTTTGTTAACCAAATTAGATCCCTTGGCCCAATGTACCTGCATCAGATGTTCCCTTTTAAAAGATTGATGAAAGTTTTTAGGAGGTATGTTAGGAATAGATTCAGGCTAGAAGGGGCATGGTTGAAGGATGGTCAACGGAGGAGGCCATTGAGTTCTGCACATATTATCTAGACATTAAAAGGGTTAGAGTTCTAGAATCTCATCACAAGGGAAGACTACGTGGCAAAGGAACGGTTGGGGAGAAATTTGTTATAGTAGATGACCATGTTTCTTTCAGACATGCATAGTTTGCTATTCTCTAGCAAGCCGAGGGCGTGATGCCATACATTGATGAGCATAGGCAATCGCTGCAAACTCTATATCCGAGCAGGTCACAGGCTTGGCTGGATAAAAACATAAGGAGGAATCAACTGGTTGCAACGTCGCTTGCTTAGAATAAAGTTGGGTAATCAACTAGATGCCTTAGCCAAGGGACCTTCGAGTACATATCTTAAGTACCAAGGGTATGAGATCAATGGATTTACATTTTACACAAAAAAGCAAGATAGAAAGAGCACATACCAAAATTGTGGTGTTCATTTTGATGCTCATGACAAAAATGGCAACGTGCAGGCGACATACTGTGGTTTCATAGAGGAGATATGGGAGCTAGCCTATGGTCCATTGAAGGCAGCTCTTTTTTGCTGCCAGTGGGTCTAGCTCGAGTAAATCAACACTGACCGTGAAGGGTTCACTACCGTTTATCTCACTAAGACCACATACAGAGATGACCCCTTCGTCCTTGCAAGAGATGTTATGCAAGTCTTCTATGCAAGGGACAACAATACAAAAGAAAGGCTAAAAGTAGTCCTAGAAGGGAAAAGGAAGATTGTCGATGTCGATGGAGTGATGGATGAAGAAGACTACAGGGGCTATCAGGAAATGCCTCCATTCGGGGCGAACGTACCCCTACCTATCCTTTAAGAGGGTGACGAACCTACTTACGTACGGCTTGATCACAATGAAGCCCTCATTGTTGATGCACCTAAAGATAATTAGATTATTGTTAACTATGTAATCATTATGCACATAACTGTGAAGGATGTTTGATCCTGATAAAACTCTCATCTCCTCTCTTCTCCTAGTTAATACTCTACCAACTCAGCAAATATGCTGACGTATCATAGCAATTAATGAGAATGAAAGTTATTTAAAACTACCATTGAGACTAACCTTATTACTATTCAAACACTCGATTGGGGTGGCCATTCTCTTCTGAGCTACTACTAGTAGTGAGGGATCCACAGCTCCTCGGTGCCACTGGTCCCCAACCAGTTTGTAGTTCCTGCTCGCAATACTCAAAGGAGCCCAGCCCATAGTCAGCATTGAGCAAAGGTGTAGTAGCTCCATTCCTCCTCCAACCTTCATTGATCATTGATGTATGTGCTCCTGGAGATGTGAATGGGAATGCCTGTGGCTTGTGTGTTGACTGTTGAGTGATCCATTTACTTGATGCGTGTACTGTTCTAGTCTCCCGATCAGGTCAAGATGAAGAGGAATGCTAAGAAGGCCACAGAGAAAGAAGGTGCATAGAGAAAATTCATTTAATAATTTACAAAATTGAAACAAAAAATTTGGGCCGTCTGGGACTCGAACACAGGTCTCGAGGGCTAAGTTGCGGAGTCTTAACCGTTGAGGCAGTCGGAGGAATTCGAAAGGAAGGGAAAAGTTATACTACTTAACCCCTAACTGGTACAACCCCATCACTGCCGGTTTGAGGAATGGTTTGACAGTGATGGTTCCTCATCACTGTCGGTTTATTATTAGAATCGATAGTGATGAACAATTTCCCAAAGTCATTTAATAATTTATAAAATTGAAACAAAAAATTTGGACCGCCTAGGACTCAAACACGGGTCTTGGGGGCTAAGCTGCGAGGTCTTAACCATTGAGCCAGTCGGAGGTATTCAAAAGAAATGAAAAAGTTATCCTACTTAACCCCTTACTGCTACACCCACATCACTATCAGTTTGAGGATTCACCCGACAGTGATATTTCCTCATCACTATCGGTTTAGAATTACAACTGGTAGTGATGTGTAATTTCCCAAAATCATTTAATAATTTATAAAATTGAAACAAAAAATTTGGGCCTCCTGGGACTCGAACACGGGTCTCGGGGTCTAAGTTGTAGAGTCTTAATCATTGAGGCAGTCGGAGGAATTTGAAAGGAAGGGAAAAGTTATACTACTTAACCCCTAACTAACAGCGATGGCGGCAGGGCCCTTCACTGCCAGTTTTGGTTCTTCATAGTCAGTTGCTTGAACCGACACAGAAGAAACCATTCACTGTCGGTTTTTAAACTAAAACCGACAGTGATGTGTAGATGCTCCTCACATGCCAACAATCCTCCCACTGACCACAATAGTTGGAACACTGCTCCCACCTACCCCGACAACTTTAGTTCAGAAATAAAAATGTACCACGACTGCTAGCCCCTATAAAATGGCCCTTGGCTAGGAGCTAGCCTCTCCATGCATGTTGGTTTCAGCCAGGCCTTATCAGCCATGATACAATGTTTTCCTCTCACAAGAAACCACAAATATCGTTATGCGTCGTAGTCCACCAAAATGGTGCACACAAGAGGTACTAGAAGAATGCTACTTAAGATAGAGCAACACCAAAGATTGGAGATGCCACAAGATTCACAGAGCCATCCACTGCAGTGCGCATCTGGAAAAAGGCCATGTACAGACAAGGCGGATTCATCGATGCCACCTTATCATCTCCAACCGATGTAGTTCATAGACCAACTCAGTGCTGCTGTTTGCCCCTAGTTGATGCTAGAAGAATGCTACTAAGGTGGTTATATTATAATGTGATGATACACATTGATTGTAACATTCACCTGTACGCAAATAGGTCTTTGTTATCGTATATAGAATTTTAGTGTAAGGTCTTTGTTATCGTATATGTAATTTATTTCAAATATTTTTGTTATTTTTTATGTATTTCATTACTATCTAAATAAATATATCGTTGTTGTTAAAACTTTCCCACTATACTATCTAAATAAATATATCCTTTACATATATGCACCTTCACTGTCGGTTCTACTTACAAACCAGCAGTGATATTAACTTTCACTGTCGGTTCTATTTAAAAACCGACAGTGATATTAAGTTTCACTGTCGGTTCTACTTAAAAACCGGTAGTGATGTCCATGCCCCCTATATAAAACAAACCACTGGCCACATACATCGATCACACTCACCCACGAACTCTCACAGTCTCATTTCTCATGTTTCACTCTCACTTCTCAAGAAATCCACTCTCTCTACGTGATTTGGTCATGGCTCTGGTATTTTTCAATGGTATTGATATGTTGTCTTCTCCAATATTCTATCTATATTCATTTGATCTATATTTATATTCATGTTTCTTTGCATTCAATATTTATATATATTCTTATTCCTTGCATTCGATCTATATTTAATTATGTTGCCACATTTTACTTGGAAGAATTTTTTGTGCATATATTTTATGTTCATATTTTTTTAGCATTTTATCGATCAGGTGGTATGAACAACGGACCTCCCCCACCACAAGAACCAGGTTTTCACCCTGGCGATGAGCCATTCGCTCCTAATGAGGCCATTCCACGGTTCCCTGTTCTAGCTATTGTATGAAATATTTTTCAAAATCTTTTGTTTTTTTATGCTAACAAATAAGTGTAATTAGTTTAATATCATTGTTGCATACATATATGTCGAAGACTATATCCCCAATAGATTGGCTGTGAATAGCACTTAGCTGGTTCTTTATCTCGAACATCGTCGAGAACATGGCATATAATGCAAGTGGTCCGCTATGGACATGTGAACTTAGTTTTTCCATCCCTTTGAGGGGTACAAATCATTGGAACCATATCCACGAGACGGGAAGACAGAGCCCAGACATGATAAGCGCCCAATTCAGTGATGTGCGTATCTATTTAGAGGCACTTCGACGTGTATGCTATGATGTGACTGATTTCTCGCACTTCAAGGCACTTGCTTTGAATGCTGGTGATATCCTCGTCCCGCAAGCAATCGAATGGTTTGCGAGCTACAACCATGCGGATGTGATAAAATGGTCACTTATACCTGAGTCATGGTTATTTGTTGTTTATTATTGTAATAACATTCTCTAATTTTTTTTCTTTTTCTCCGCATACAGATTGCGCTCTAGGACCTTACCTATACTGCATGTGGCTTGTGGGCCATTCTAGACCAAGCTACGAAGCAACTCGGGTACGATTGGGACTTCTACAATGGTAACCTTGGCCAGCTCACTATAGAAGGACGCCAGTACTGCATAAGGATTACTAACAGGGGCAGTGGTCGTTCAGTAGGTTATATCTATAGCCAACCATTCTTTCGATATTGTGAGGCACGAGAGAGCGCACTCATACGGGCATTGGACTTCATCGATACAAGCGGATACATAATCCGTGACATCAATTACCATATATGGCTACAGAGGCATGTTAGTGTGCGTGGCCTGATTAAACCCGGTAGTGATTCTGATAGTAATTAATGTTTGTTAGGTTGTTTTCAAGGTCGTAGTTTAATTGGGTTCTAATTTTAATTTGTACGACTTTGTGTGTTTAACTATTGTCATGCATGTAATTCGTGTAATATTTATTGGGCAACTAGAAATATACATTCTGGTGTTGTATTTGTCTCAAACTTTTTCTTAGGCTTCCACGTGCCACGTGTGAAGGAAACACCTAGTTTGGGATTTTCCGGAAATGGTTTGCTACTTTCTGAGGTTTAATTGATTTTTTGCGCGACAACACTGTTTAATTATAGGTTGAACTGAGTCTACCCACAAAAAGATCCGAAATGGTGTTAAACTTTTATACAAGCTCTAATATGCCCTAGGGATAAGAATTTTGTGGAGGTGGATGACAAAATCTATTGGATCCAAGATGAAATTCATCCTCTTTTGTCTCATTCGGCACAGAGAAAAATATAATAAATAAAAAATTTGGTCAAAAAACCTCAGATCCTATGTGGGGTCTTAATTTGGGTGTACACGCTTGCCAAAAAAGTTTAAGCCATTTCAATATAGATGGAGTATACATGCTTTACAGAGGTACATGTGCCTTTTCATCGAACCATGACTATACACATAGTTTATCAAGGTTTCTGTGGTTCATAAGCATTCCGGTGTCATATTCATCTCAAACTTTTTTTAGGCTTGCACGTGCCATGTGTAAAGGAAACACCAAGTTTGGGATTTTCCGGAGATGGTTTGCTACTTTCTGAGGTTTAATTGAATTTCCGCGCGATGATACCGTTTAATTATAGGTTGAATCGAGTTTACCCACAAAAAGATCTAGAATGGTGCCAAACTTTTACACAGGCTCTACTGTGCCCTTGGGATAAGAATTTTGTGGAGGTGGATGAAAAAATCTATTGGGTCCAAGATGAAATTCACCCTCTTTTGTCTCATTCGATATAGAGAAAAATATAATAAATAAAAAAACTGACCAGAAAAACCTAAGATCCTGTGTGGGATCTTAATTTAGGTGTATATGCTTACCAAAAAAAATTCAAGCCATTTCAACATAGGTGGAGTATACATGCTTCATAGAGATATATGTGCCATTTCATCGAACCATGACTATACACATATGTTATCAAGGTTTCTGTGGTTCATATGTATTCTAGTGTCGTATTGGTCTTAAACTTTTTCTTATGCTTGCACGTGCTACGTGTGAAGGAAACACCTACTTTGGGATTTTCCAAAGATGATTTGCTACTTTCTAAGGTTTAATTGAATTTCCGAGCGACGACATCGATTAATTATAGGTTGAACTGAGTCTACCTATAAAAAGATCCGGAATGGTGCTAAACTTTTACAAAGGCTCTAATGTGCCTTATGAATAAGAATTTTATAGAGGTGGATGAAAAAATCTATTGAGTCCAAAATGAAATTGACCCTCTTTTGTCTCATTCAGCACATAGGAAATATAATAAATAAAAAACTGATTAGAAAAACCTAAGATCCTGTGTGGGGTCTTAATTTGGGTTCACAAGCTTGCCAAAAAAATTTCAAGCCATTTCGACATAGAAATACATATGATTCTATTTATTCAGTATATAAAAGAAATATTTTAATATATATTAACATCACTGTCAGTTTCAAAAAAACGACATTGATGAGAATAAACCGACAATGATGCTAGTTATCACTGTCGGTTTACTTTAAAAACCGGCAGTGATATATAAAAAATTAAAAAAAATGTGCCAGCCCTCGGGTCTCGGGCTACAGAGTTCAGAGACTTAACCGCTACGCTAGTATATGATGTGTGTCAATGGTTATTTATTTTTTTCTTTTGACCTTTAGGCCGTTTAATAAATTATAAAATAGAACAAAAAATTTTGGGCCATCTAGGACTCGAACACGGGTCTCAGGGGCTAAGTTGATGGGTCTTAACCATTGCGCTAGTAGGAGGAGTTCGAAAGAAAACTAAAAGTTATCCTACTTAACACCTAACTGCTACACCACTTCACTATCGGTTCGAAGAATGACCCGACAGTGATATACCCCCATCACTATCGATTTATAATCAGAACCGGCAGTGATGAGCTATTTCTTGAAGTAAATTAATAATTTATAAAATAGAACAAAAAAACATTTGGGTCGCCTAGGACTCGAACACGGGTCTCGGAGGCTAAGTTGAGGGGTCTTAACCGTTACGCCAGTAGGAGGAGTTCGAAAGAAAACTAAAAGTTATCCTACTTAACACCTAACTACTACACCACTTCACTGCCGGTTTGGGGAATGACCCGACAGTGATATACCCCCATCACTGTCGATTTACAATCAGAACCGGCAGTGATGAGCTATTTCCTGAAGTAAATTAATAATTTATAAAATAGAACAAAAAATTTGGGTCGTCTGGGACTCGAACACGAGTCTCGAGGGCTGAGTTGAGGGGTCTTAACCGTTGAGCCAGTAGGAGAAGTTCGAAAGAAAACAAAAAGTTATCCTACTTAACACCTAACTGCTGCACTACATCACTGCCGATTTGGGAAATGACCCAGCAATGATGTACCCCATCACTGTCGGTTTACAATCAGAACCAGCAGTGCTGAGCTACTGGTATAAAAGAGGCACGGGTTGAAATTATCCAAACTCATTTCAACCTCGTGCCGCCGGAGCACCACCCCACGCCGAAGCACCGCCCCACGCCGCCTACTGCCCCATGTCGGAGCACCACCCCAAGCCGAAGCACTACATCGTCCATGCCCTCATTCCTCGTCCATGACGCCGGCCATGCCCATCCTTCTCCACGTCTGCACTCCCATTGCCGAGGCCTTCAGGAGTGCATGGACAGCTGCTTTCCCACCCCCACGGTGAGTGCATGGCTCACTGCCTGCTATGTGTCTGATGAAATGTCCCATGGTGTTGCTGCTTACTTGAATCAGTAGAGGTGTTGCTGTGAATCAGTAGAGGTGTTGCTGCTTACTTGAATCCAGTAATACTTATTTTAGGGGAACATTTGTGTAACACATTTTTACCAATTCACTTCTAAGAAGAAAAAAGTTGACTTATGTCTACATTAAGTGATAGTATGTGATTATGTTTCTTGGCAATTAGTGTACTGCTGGTCAGGGGTGAAGCTAGAGCAAAATGATTGGGGGTGCACCACTTAATTCATAACTACACTAACCAATATGATGTTCAATAAAAAATAGCATAACTAATGTGCAACTACCATATTTTAATATCAAATTTGACTTAGAGATGAGATTTTGGTCCAAACATAACACTCATCATTTAACAAAAAGAAGACAACATTAATCACTTTAGTATAGTCATCATTGATAGAATCCCAAAATCATGAACAAAACATGCCCCATTTAGCAAAATATGTGATCTAGGAGACCATGATGAAGATCTCACTAGCCTAAAAGAAAAGAAAATAGATAGGTCAGTTATTTAGCAAATAAACTGTAGAATTTTCCATTAATAGTAGATGCATTGCATTACCTATCAGAGATCATATTTATGCCCTTTTCCTTCCATTGTCATGAAACATCGAACCACGGTCACATTGGTCACTTTCTTCATTTCTTCTTTCTCTAGATAGCAAATAAGTCTATGACTCAAGTGCTGATCACCCATGTGATTAGACAAAGTTGTTTTGACAATCTTCATTCTCGAAAAGCATCTCTCAACTATTGCAGTAGCGATAGGCAATACTAGCAAAGCAATGCACATAATAAGCTATTTTACTTTCTCTCATGATCAATGATTGTAAAGTGAATATTTTATGTGCATTATGTGATTTAGTAAAATAGACTTTGTAGCCCTACAAAATGTTTATTTGAAATGTAACCTAGATTGCTTGGAGGATGAGTAACATGCTTTTATTTGCATTCCTAGCAACCTACTTCAATGTTTTATTTGTTACAGGCTAGGGTGTCCATGCCTGTCCAAAGTAAAGTATGCTTGCTTACTTGAGAAATTCACATGAGCACCCCTATTGCTAACTATTAACTAATGACATATGATGTTGCATGCTAGCAAGTATGATTACTAAACCACATTGATCTCCGAATAATAAGCAGTCCCATTATTGAGGTAATTTTTTATCATGTCAAGGATAAAGAACATTAAATAGATTTAGTTTGGCCATATAACTTGAATAATAACTCTTGTTCAGTGAGTTACCATTACCACTTACCACATGCCTAATTTACTTAAATGTATAGACAACCATGGCATGGTATGTAGTGCATGTTGGTCACATGCCTGGGATTTATCAAACCTAGGAAGATTGCTATGCTCAAGTCAATTGCTACCCTGGTAATTTGCACAAAAAGTACAACACAGAAGCTGAAGCTTTGAGGGCCTACTATAGTCATCTAGCCTACCTTGCAAACCATGGGCAACTAGCCTACTTTGGTCCAATGAATGCAAACCATGGCCATCAACTGGCACTAGAGATTGAAGAGAAGACACCCGTCAGAGATGTGAAGATTAGGAGAATTGTTCCTCGGTCTTGGAAAGATGTCATGCTTTTATTTATGGCTATGGTCATTGTTTTTCTTATTTGGAAGTTGATGTAGGCTTAGTTTGATAGAACAGTAGGTGGACTTTGTTGTATGTGGTCAATCAAACAATGAATTTGTTCTAGGTGAACATATGCTATTATTTGGACTTTGTTGTATGTGGACTTATCATTAGACTTTACATTAAACATATTATTTATATATATAAACATATGCTATTAGTAGTTGTCCGCAGCCAAAACTAACCACTATCGTGTCACAGCCATGACTCATCGTCGCCTGTTACCCCATCACCGAAGAATAGATCGGCAACAAGAAGCAGCTGATATCGCTGGGACGGGAGAGCCGCATGATCCGACAAACGGTGATGGTGTCAATCAGGATGATGAGAATGAACAGCCATGGACCCCGTTCAGCCTGCTCGATCTGGGTCAAAATGACCAAGATGGCTAGGTAACATTGGCATCATGTGACTATATAGCCACACACGCTAATCAATTGAGAGGGTCATAGTTTACTTGGTGTCTCTAGTAGGAGCCTCCGCCGGTCGAGAAGCCAGAGGGTTCAGGTAGCAGGAAGGCCAGATCCAAGCAAGGCATGTCAAAGATTCATGTTGGTAGGAATGCACACTGGCACATTACTGAGTTCGATGAATTCGGGGATCCACTCTCACTGTCTATAGCTTTGACCAAATACAAGACTATCCTCGGGTTACTTGTTAGGGACTTCATCCCGATTAGGTACAGGAAGTGGATTGGGAAAGATGATGACCCATGGAGGATTCTCGAAAGTGAGAAGGATTACATACGGGATATCAAGATCCCAGAGTATTTCCCTTTCCCAACGGAGTATGACAAGGAGTTAGTGAAGACAAAAGCAAAAGAAATCATGGGGACATACTTCAAGAATTTCAAGGGAACAGTGTACAAGAATTTTGTCCTCGAAAATAAAGAGCCAGATTTTGATGGTGGACAGTTTAGCAAGCAGAAGGACTTCTAAAAGGATTTCAAGGAATACAGGTTATCTGAGGAGTACTTAGAACTGAGCAGGAAGAATAAGGAGAACTCATAGAAAGCAACGAATCCTCATCATCTCGGCTCTCGTGGCTATGCCAAAAAGATGCTAGAATTTGAAGCAGAACTTGAAAAGATAGATCGCCTTGCTGAGGAAGGTGTTCAGGTTGAGACCACCGATTGGGAGCCAAGATCGGTAATATATTGTATGGGGAGGAATGAACGCCACGCAGAGGATGGGAGCTTTAGCTCCACAAATCAACCCATGAGCGAACTCATCCAGAGGATCTCCTAGGTAATTGAGGAGGTGAGGTAACAAACTCATACTTCTAATAGGAAGAAAGACATGCTCACCCAAGCACTCAGAATTAAGGAGCACCCTGGTCGCACTAGAGGAACTAGTGTTGTTCCTTAGAAACTAGCATTCCCCTAAGAATCTAACACTTATCGGAGCTGCTCAAGGGGTAGAGCGGATCAGGAGGCAAAGTATTTGAGGCAACTAAAAGAGATGGAAGAAAGAATGGGCGCACGGATTGAGGTGATTGTTGAAGCATGAGTCCAGCAACTTTTGTTGTCCAAGGGGTCAGGAGTACCACAAAACCCTACTCCTATTGCCTTTAGCCCATAGTTTAGGGGGTCACAGCAGCTGCGGATCGACCCCGCTCGACGAAGAAGATGCGAATGTGCCTCATCCGGTGGATGGCATTACTGAACCCATCAATGTCAAGTTGTACATTCATCAGGAATGGATAAAGGACAAGGTGGCGCTCAGCCCGGCCTAGCCTACGGGAGATGGGACCATTAATGGTCGTCCAATTCCATAGGGGTACGCTCGTGTCACCATTGGCAGAATACTTAATAAGAAGTATAACAAGATACACATTGAGTACCCCATAGCAGAAGACAGACCAAAACTTGGTCATAACAAGGGCTCTCAAGTAGCCTGGCGCAAGTGTTTCATTAAGCTTGACCACCAATTGTCCTCTGATGATGAGGACGATTGCGAGTCTTCACCCACCCATGATGATCACTCACCATCTCCCAACAGAGATCACTCCCCTCCTCATCCCTTGCCATCACCCCCGAGAAGACAGAGGTCTCCTTCTATTCCTCCTCGTCTAACTCCATCTTCATCAGCCCTGAGAAAAGAGAAGACTCCTCCTCCTCCACCTCAGCCCAAAACAAGATCAAAGGCATCCTCGCAGTCACAGAAAAGGTCGTTGGATTCGATCGCTAATGCTCCCAAAGTGGACCAACAAAAAAGAAAAAGGCCATTCAGTGGCAGCATTATAAACTTGATAGAAGGAAAATTTACAGCACACATCTTGAAGAAAGGTTGTATTAGTTTCTTCAATCTTTGTGCCTCACTACCTCCATTTTTGTTGAAGTCCAAATTCGAAAGGTAAACACAGAATCAGTACGCTACAACAAGAGCTGATGAAATACACAATGAAGATTTAAGAAAGATACAGAAGTTCGTCGAAGACAACCCCGAATTAACCATGGAAGAGACCGCGACCATCTATTATGATGTACAAGGGACGGCAACACCGGCAATAAAGTATGAAAGGGGCAATCTTTTGGTTCCCAATCATGAGTATAAAAATTTGACAACATATATGCGCTAGTTGCAAGAATATTACATGGCTTAAACAACAAAGACGGAGGACTTTGGTTTTTGAGGTTATTATCCATTCGCCACATGTTTTTAATTATCCTAAAGAAGAGAAATTCAATGTCGAGTGAGAGTGCTTGTTCCAGCTATACCAGAAACGCTCTCTCGATACACAAATGTTGACGTTGTGGACTATGTAAGTACTCTACACGCACGATATTATAATTAACTACTCTCTCAGGACACAAATTGTTAACTTTTGAGCACATCATATGATTTTATGTAGGTGTATAGCAAAATTTTACATACTAAAAAGCAAATGGGATAACATAGGCTTCTTGGACCCCTTGCGAGTCAATGAGAAGACATGTCTAGGCCTCCATGGATGTGACGTGGAAGACCTGAAACAGAGATTGATTGTTGTTTTCGACGAATTCAAGATGAAGAACAAAACCCACATACTTCTAGCCTACAACTGCGAGTATGTGTTCTCGACTTTTAATTTTATGCTTCTTTTTTGTTAAGATTATTCGATAATTAGGATTATGTGATTGCAATCACCATTTCGTCTTCATTTGTGTTAATCTTGACAAAAAAATCTAATCGAGGTGTGGGACTCAAAGAAAAAATCATTTCATTATCTGGATGCACTAGTGGCAATGCTGAATTAGTAAGCGATCCTAATAACATATTATTTTCTAATCATACATACCGCTTTCTAACATTTCTCCTTTTAATGTTGCTCAATGTCCAAAGAAGACATCGGTGGGACATAGGTCCCATTCAAGGTTGTCGAAATGGAGGGGAAGTACCTAAAACAGCCGGCGGAAAACAATGAATGCGGGTTTTATGTAATGTGGGCAATGCTTCGCTACATCAACGGAAAATTGGAAGAAACCGATAAGTTGGTGTGTATAATCCCCATTTCATTTATGTCTGTTAATTATTCAACAAAATGATTTACTGATTTCTCTTTGGATATCATCTTTTTTGAACGACAGCGTAAGAAATATAACCACGAAAGGCTATTAGACATGGAGATCGTCGCGTTGCAATCGGAGCTGGCAAAATTCATCTTAGCCGAGGTATTGGAAAAACATGGAGTATTTTCCATCGCACAATCCGTGAAGTTCAAAGACCAGTATGGCCCAGAGCGGCTTGCCAGATTATTGTACGAAGTCCGAGAAACATTGCACAATCTGTGAAGTCCAAGAATATTTCTTTTTTATTTTGAGGGATCGAGATCTTGATAAGAACATTTGAACTGTAACCGTAACATTTGTAATGTTTAATATTGATGGACATGTCATCTAAGTAGCGTATATAAAGCGAAACCCGATTCCACGAAAAAATATAAATTAAAATAAATTATAAAACAATAAAATGCGAACGTGACATCACTGCCGGTTAGCAACAAATCGGCAGTGATGACACTGCCGGCTGGAGCCACAAACTGGCAGCGTTGGCTTAGTCATCACTGCCGGTTCTTGTCACAAACCAGCAGTGATTCGTATGATAACACTGTCGGTTCAGTGTTGGTGGAAATGAACTCTACCGGGTGGTCTTATGAACCGGCAATGTTGATGGAACTGAACTCTGTCGGTTGTGTAAAGAACCGGCAGTGAAGTTGAAGAATACTACCGGTTTGTAGGAACCGACAGTAATAGCTTACCTTCATCACTACTGGTATGGTTGTACTGGTTTAAAATCCGGCTATGATGGGATATTTTGAATCGGCAGTGAAATACAATTCTGACGTAGTGCTAGCTCATTATTGAAATTTCTTAGGTTCTTGGGTCAAATGTAAGTTTACTCATGGCATACAGCTGCTCCCACATGTAAGAATATAGTTTATAGATGTGCACAAGAGTGCTGGGTGTTCTGTCA
The DNA here is from genome assembly GCF_019320115.1 of Miscanthus floridulus. Taxonomy (NCBI): domain Eukaryota; kingdom Viridiplantae; phylum Streptophyta; class Magnoliopsida; order Poales; family Poaceae; genus Miscanthus; species Miscanthus floridulus. The sequence goes on along the minus strand of NC_089580.1, from coordinate 47,621,271 downwards.
GACCGAGTTCCTCGGTCTTTTTTAAAAAAAAAAAAAATCGGTTGTCAAAAAATCAAGACCAAATGGTCTTAGACAAAACTGAGGTATTATGTCTTCCTCTTCATTTGCTTTGCAGATAAGTAATCCTGTCCCCAAGTTGTCAGGCAAGGGGCAGGGGCAGCTGGCGGGTGCTTCAGCAGCACCATTCATGATACCTAAGGGGCCCAGAAAGGCCAGTACAGAGGTGAGTGAAGAACCATGTAAGCATGTTCGCTTGGTTTCAGCTAGGGCTTATCAGCCAGCCAACAGTATTTTTCTCTCACAATAAACTAGCATCAGTCGGATTTATCAGCCCAGAAACCAACCATCGAACAGGCCGAATAACTAAAACATCGCAGTAGTATGCATGGACATTAATTGACATTAGAGTCTCAATCAACATATCTCAAGTCACCGTAATTCAAGCTGTAGGAAAAGGATATGCATAGAGTCCATAGATTATTGTATAGATACAAGAACGACCCAATGAACAATCGTCAAAAGTGATCAAGTCTCGGTCAGTTGGTGCTAATAGTTCTCAGATCATAGTTCTGTCACAAGAAGCTAAAGACAACATCACACCATTGATCTCAGAGCATGAAGTACATCTGCACATTTCTTTTTATATGCTAATTTGAAAAAAATGTATCTTACTGCGTAACTTAAAAACATTGTTTTGCCCTGGTAGGAACATGAAACCAAGAACAGTGAACAAGATAGTCTGGAAAATGCAGAGTTGGGCAGAGGTCTTACAAGTAATGTCCAGGTTTGTAGTCAACTTCTGTAATATGTAATGTTTTGCCCTGGTAGGAACATGAAACCAAGAACAGTGAACAAGATAGTCTGAAAAATGCAGAGTTGGGCAGAGGTCTTACAAGTAATGTTCAGGTTTGTAGTCAACTTCTGTAATATGTAACATAGCCACTTGAAGCTCAGGAAAAATAACCGAAAGGATCAAAAGAAACAGGTAAAAATGATAATTGGTTTGTAAAACAAGACTTAATGAGTGTATACAAAAGAAAGGGTTTATCAGCAAATATCCAAGGACATTACTAGCTTTCCGCAATAAATAGAAATTATGCAGTACATATTCCTGAAATTATTGACATATATGGCAGATAATAAGCAATGAGGACCTCGAAGATCTCCGTGAGATGGGATCCGATGCACTCGGAACAGTTTTCCGTGGAAAATGGAAGGGGACTGATGTTGCTATTAAACGGATAAAGAATAGTTGCTTTATGTTACCATCACCTCAAGCAGATAAGCTGGTAAGCCTATATAAATTCATCAGCATTTTTTGAGGGCACAGTCAAGGGGCTTGTCCATGGTCAGTTTAAGAGGTATAACCTATAACAAAAAAAAGTCATGATTCTTGAAGTGTATCATGATACCATTTAGCGTACCTACGTATCATGTACTGATGTTTCATATTATTATCTGAACCAAGAAATAAGATTACAGATCTCTGATTCCACTCTCCTCTAAACAACCTAAACTGCAAGTTATTGAACCTGAACCATACAGGACAAGTAGTCAGCTGCTATGTTTGGCCATGAATACAGTATTAGCTAATATGGGATCAGAGCAACAACTGTAGCAGCCACAGAGTTATTATCTTTATACAGGATTCATAATCAGATATTCTATATAGAAGTTACTCTCACTAAATGCTAATCAAAAGAACACACGGACTGTTGCTTTATCCATCATAAGAAATACAACATGTGCAAACATGCAGATTACAGAATTTTGGAGAGAAGCAGCCATCATGTCAAAACTTTGACACCGAAACATTCTGGCATTTATTGGAGTTGTAAATGTAAATAATAGACCTGGGGCAACATTAGGTACTGTAACAGAATTCATGGTCAATGGATCTCTCAAGAAGGCCCTCCTTTGCAAGGACAAGTATCTTGATTGGGGTCGACGGATAATGCTTGCAATGGATGCAGCCATTGGAATGGAGTACTTGCACTCCAAGGACATTGTCCACTTTGATTTGAAATGTGATAACTTGCTACTGAATGTTAAGGATCCATCTCGTCCCATTTGCAAGGTAAGTTACAACACAACTCAGTAGAACAAAATTTGTTTCATCTCAAGTTCTAAATGCATTGCTGACAAAAGAAATGTTCAAATGATATGATATGAAAGCTGGAATTTAGCATACAAGTTGATGCAAATAACAGAGAATCAATTTGTTATGACGGGCCTCCAGTACCGGCGACAGCCAGCCAGTGGCTAAGGAGGCACCGTATGGGCTGGCCTAGGGCCCGGATCAGTTGCTATTTTTAGGAGAAAAGATATTATATATATTAGGTTGTAAGACATTTTAGAAAAATTAAGCAAGAGCAAACCTAATTGCTCGGCTTCCTTTAGGGAGCCGGGAGTTTCAGAAACCCTAGCAGCCGCCACCCTCCTTCCCCCGCGCGTGTTCCTGCCCCTCGCTCGAGGAATCACGGTGCCTCGCCGTCATTCGTCGTCGTTCAAACCTCGCCCCTCCATCTCCCACTCGTACAACCTGCGATCGATCCAGGGTAGGGTCGAGTTCCTAACAACCTGGTATCAGCAGTCCCAGGTTCAATGTCGACTGGCCATCCCTCGCCAGCGGTCTCCGCATCCTCGACCACCATCGCTGCAACCACCGCGCCCCTGTCCTCGTCGTCCTCGGCCCTCGTCACGGCGTCGGGGTCGATCGCGCCATCTGCCGCGGCTACGGCGCCCGTCATGTCCGCCGAACAGATGACGGCGGCCATACTTGACCTGGGGCGGTCTGCGGCGGCCATTCACGCCTTCCTCGCTGGTCCTCACGGGCCGCAACCTCCGACCTAGCCCCTGCCTCCGCAGCAACCGGCCCTTCCGCTACCCTATAGCCAGCAGATCCTGCTGGCGCCGTCGCTGCCGTCCGTCCAGCACGCTTCGTTGGCGCCAACCCGACCGGCGCCGCCGTCCGCGGCCGCGCCTGCTGCGGCTGGATACATCTATGGCATGCCCCACGACGGCGCGCCCTCTTCCGCAGCACTGATAGCGCAGCCGCCTCCGCCCCACGGCGTGCCGATCACCCAGATTCCGTTTCCCCGATCGCCATCGCGCATTCCGGGCTGGCCTTCGGAGCCGGCACCCGTCTACACTACGGCGACTGCACTTCCCTACGTGCCGCTACCGCCCTCGTCAGGGCCAGTGGTGGCCCACGATGGGGTGCCCGCGTCAGGCATCCTGTACGGGGCATCGACGGACCACTGTTCCATGGGGGGCTCGCTGCAGCCTTCGTCATCGTCGTCCCCGGCACGCGACGACACTGCCGGGGGCGCTGTTTCGGTCATCGGCCCGGAGCCTCCACCGCCGAAGTTTTACAAGCTCGAGTTACAGACATACGACGGCTCGGCTGACCCCCTGAACTGGCTCAACCACTGCGAGCAGTTCTTTCGGGGCTAGCGGACATTGGCGTCTGATCGGACGTGGCTTGCCTCCTACCACCTCCGGGGCGACGCGCAGACCTGGTACTACGCCCTGGAGCAGGATGAGGGCATGCCGCCGTGGGAGCGTTTCCGCGACCTCTGCCGTCTGCGTTTCGGTCCACCGCTGCAAGGTAGTCGCCTAGCTGAGCTCGGCCAGTTACCCTTTACATCCACTGTGCAGGAGTATGCGGGCCGTTTCCAGGCAGTGGCGTGCCACATCGGGGACCTCTCTACCCGTCAGCACACCGAGTTGTTCGTGGGCGGCCTCCTGGACCATATCCAGGTGGACGTGGAGATGCGCGCTCCGCTGGATCTTCAGACGGCCATGTACTACGCCTGAGCGTTCAAGCGGCGCACGGCAGCCCTACAAGCACTGCCGGCCGCGCGTGGCGCTCGCCCTCCGCCGCATCCAGCGCTGCCTCCACCAGGCCGTGCCCTGGCCGCACCCCACGCACCGGCCGGTCCGGGCGCCGCCGCGGCCGCCGCAGCCCCAGGCACGCGGCCTTTTCGCTGCCTTACTCCAGCCGAGCAGCTGGAGCACCGTCGTCAGGGCCTCTGCTTCAACTGTGACGAACCATACATGCTGGGCCACGTGTGTCAACGCCTCTTCTATATAGAGGGCGCTGACTACGTCGACGACGACGCGGCGCCCGACGCCGCAGGCGCGCCCGTGGCCGTGGAGGCGGTACCAGGGGCCTCGGACGCAGACGCCAACGTGTTCGCCATCTCTCTCCATGCCTTGGCCGGTATCCACACGGAGAACTCCATGCTCCTTCATGTGATGGTGAAGGGGGAGCGCTTGCTCGCACTGCTCGACACCGGCTCCACGCACAGCTTCATGCAGGGCGCGACCATGCGACACCTCGGCCTCATTCCGTCAGGGGGTGACCAACTGCGCGTCACCGTCGCCAACGGCGATCGCCTACGCTGCGAGGGTGTCGCCCGCAACGTACCCATCAGCATCGACGGCGAGCACTTCTCCATCACCTGCGTCGGTCTTGACCTCGGCTGCTTTGTCTTCATCCTCGGCATCGACTACCTGTGGACGCTAGGCCCCATCATGTGGGACCTAGAAGCCATGACGGTTGCCTTCACGCTCTAGGGACGCCGCATCCTCTGGCGGGGTGTGGGTGGTATCGATGGGGCCGCCCGTGCAGCGGCAGTGTCCGCCGACACCCAGCAGCCCCTGCTAGACCGCCTACTTCAGCAGCACATCGGCATCTTCGACGAGCCGCAGGGCCTTTGAAAGGATCTAGGATGTCGCCTAGAGGGGGGTGAATAGGCGTTTCTGAAAAATCAACACCTTTAAAAGCGGAAACGATTAGTAATAGGAGTTTCCACAATGGAAACTCCAAATCAAAGTAATACAACCCCTCACAAGTTAGCCACAAAGTATATAAAAGATACTAGATAAACCTAGGGAGCCAAACAACGGCAACCAAAGAGTTGAATCAAAATGCACTAGTCAGTTAATGTCGGAAGTCCCGATAGTTTGGGTCAGAACTTCCGACGTGTCAGAAGTCCCGACGTTTGGGTCAGAACTTCCGACGTGTCAGAAGTCCTGACAGTTTGGGTCAGAACTTCCAACGCAAACTGTCAGCACTTCCGACCCCTACGGGAAATGAACTACAAGTGCTAAAATGAACTTTGTGATGCCGATAACTTACAAACCCACTTCCTAGTGGTAAGGTAAGGTGTTGGGTCACTCTCTTGATGTTGATAAGCCACCACTCCGTAGATCGAGTCCCAAACCCTAAGAAATAGCTAGAGAGAGGGAGACAACCAAATACAAGTAATTTCGAGCAAATCACAACAACAACAAGCACGCGGGAGACAAGAATTTATCCCGAGGTTCGGTAGCCCCACAAAGGAGCTCCTACGTCCTCGTTGTTGAGGTGACCACTTTGGTCGGAGTCTCTTCCACCTCCTTGCCTCACTCAAGGATACCACAAAGGTCACTTGAGTTTCTTCACTAGAAAACAAGGGTAATACAAACTTCCCAAGGCTCTTCCACAAGATGGAAGCTCTTGGGCGACGCCTCGCTGGCTAAGGGAAAATCCCCAAGAGTAACAAATGCAAATCAAACCGGCTTGACGAAGAAATCAAGTGCTCAAGCTTGCTCAAAGTGTTTTTCTCACTCAATCCACTCTCCAATCACTCAAACCCTTTGGGAATCAAAGTTGGAAGCAAAGGAGTGAAGAGAGGGGAGCCTAGAATGCTTGGGGGCTGTTTTGGCCGAGTGTTCGTTGCAATGAAATGAGTGGGCAATGGTTAGAATGGAGGAGACAGGTATATATACTCCAAGGTAAAATCTAACCGTTCAGATCTACGTCGGGAGTTCCGACGCAGATCTCAGGACTTCCGACGTATGAAGAAAACACTGTTCATGCGAGGTCAAAGTCCACTCGAGACAGCCAACGTTGGAACTTCCGACGAACATCGGGACTTCCGACGGTCGGAACTTCCGACAAACGTCGGGACTTCCGACGGGCACAGTCAGCAGGTCAGTAGAACCATCGATGCCGGGACTCCCGGCTTGGGTCAGGACTTCCGATTGTCGGGAGTTTCGACTCACGTCGGGACTTCCGACGTCCACAGTCATTGCACAGGCAGTGACTGGGAGTCAGCACTTCCGGCAAGAGTCATGACTTCTGACTGTCGGGAGTTCCGGCTTACGTCGGGACTTCCGACACCGACAGTCACAGAAAATTATTCTTTGTACTCGTGAAGTGCTAGAGTGTCTCTCTTTTGATTTAATTATTAAGCTTGAGCACTCTATCTTCCTCAGACCACCTAAACTTGCATCCCTCTTAATAGTACGGCATACCTATTAACTCAAGATCAAAAGAAAAACGAAATTAAACCTTTTGAGTTGATCTTCTTTAAATTGATGCCGTGTCTTTCAATCTTCATCAAGTGAGGGTGCCAACATGTCAATATTGAACTTTTCACTTGAGCATAGCCATCTTGAGCATGTGACTTGATTCCATTCATCAAATATGAATAACTCCAAATGCATCAAGTCACTTTAATCAACTTGTCCAATATAGATTTGATCCTTCACATCAATATGACCATCTTAGCTTGATTAGTACCTCAACTAAATGCAAGTACTTTCTTCTTCACCCTAGCTAGGTTCTTCGGCCGCCAAGCCGTCGCTTGCCCTTCACCCTTGCTTAGTACCTCGAAGCCTTTCCTTGCTATCTTCACCATCTCAAGCCATTAAGTCACATCTTGTGTTGAATCATTCATTCATATGTATTATTATCTTTTTCATTTCAATTTAGCAAGCTTCAAATATGAGACCAATCCATATGCAATCCCTTATGTCTCATTAATTAAATCTTACAAGCTTGCTTTCACATAGAACATGGAAATCCCACAATAAATAAGCCTTTGCATGAATTCTATTTGCATTGTTGTCTTGTGCTTGAACTAGATTGTTTACACAATAACACATCATTTTGGCTTTCATTAAGTACCTGTGAGATAACCTATTACCTGTCCATACTTAGCAAACAGGTTAGTTCTTTAATCACGTTGTCATTCAATCATCCAAAACTCACTAAAGGGCTATATGCACTTTCAATCTCCCCCTTTTTGGTGATTGATGACAACTTGATTAAAGCTTACAAAATGATATAAACATTTAAACTTTTGGGTTCAATGATTTATGAGAGGCTCCCCCTTAATATGTGCTTATGATTAGAATTCACAAAATGACCTCAAATGTCAATTGCACATACTAAAACATATAGGAGACTCCCCCTAAATCATTGCATCCGTGGGGTGCATGTGTGTGACAAAGTTAAACCGTGATGCATATGACAAGATATATCACACAAGAATAAATATAAAGGCATCACATCAAATATTTTCATTCTAGCATGCATAGTCCTTATGAAAATAAATATAACACATGTAATTCACACATAGCACTCATTACACATTTTCTCAAGTCCAGAAACCACCGATATATAAAAAAATATCATATCTCAAGAGATACATAGATAAAGCATAAGTGAGTCTCATCTCTCACATGATACAATCTATCTCAAATCCAAGATACATCAAAAACAAGAAACGACAGCCTGCAGTACATATCTTCAGGTACAAAGATAAGCAAATGAAACTATCCTGAAGCTTTAATCAGTCTCTCTCCCCCTTTGTCATCTATCACCACAAAGGTACAACAACGACATATTAAGGACAAAGGGGCTACAAGCTGTCACACAAAGCACAAAGGGTGCTTAAAGTTCAAACTTTGTACTAATCTCTCCCTTTGTATTAAACTCTCCCCCTTTGTCATCTTAAAGAGGTTGTACTTGTCACTTGTTTGCAATTCAAAAAAAGATCAAATACATGGGTTTACTAGCTCATGAACAAACTCATACACTAACCACTAGATTATATAATCATTCAAGCAATAGTGGTAGTCTATGAATCTAAAAATTTTCATTTGTAATGCATGATCCTATAAGCATGTACTATATGCACTAACCGCATACTAGTAAGGGATGAAAAATGATCATGCACAATACAATGATACCTTTGCTATATTGGAGAGGAAGATAGTTATATAGATTTCAATTCATTTCTCTAATAGCACCATGAAGTCCAATTATAAGCTTAGTGAAGACCAATAGATACCAATTCTTTGAATTCCTATTCTTCACCCATATGAATTGAGAATCACTAATGATCAAGTGCACTCTTCTTGTTGTGGTTGGCTTGCTTCTTCTTTGATCATTGCTTGCTTGAGAGAACTAAAAAGATGCACAACTTGTAATACCACTTAAAATTTCATGACTTGTTCTCTTTTGGGTGTTGCTTGCTTTCTAGACCAATCTCTTGATTTTCTTCAACCAAGTACCTCAAATGTCCCTTTAGATTACCACTTTGATTTTAGCCATCCAAGCCTAGGATAAAGTGACCTCTCTCTAAAGAACCATCATTCATACTCACTTGAAATAACTTAAAAGAAAATCACTTGATCCACTTGAAAGATTTTGTTTGATTGATCCATATTGTTGGACTTAATTTGATGAATAACTTTGAATCCTTCTTTAAGTCCTTTTCTTTCTACTTGTTTAAGTCCTTTTCTTTCTATCAAAAGATCTCTTATTATCACTAGAACTTAAACTCCATCTTCATCTTGATCTTGGTCTTGATCTCTAGCTTGAGTACCAAATGTGTACTAGATACACTCTTCAAACAAATTGTCTTGTACTCATCGTTTGTCATGCTTCTATCTCAAACCAAAACCAAAACATAGGTACCTCAATCACTTATAGATATGATTCTAATTTGAGGACCTTTGAATCTAAGTGACTTCTGATCAATCCAATAATTGTCACTTTCCTGACAGATTCTGTACTCTTCAAAGAATAAATCATATCTCCCAAAGTACATATCCAAAAATCACGAAATTTGGTGAAGATGTGACACACTAAGTCTTCTAGTAGCTGTAAAAATTTTAGCTTCTTTTGACTTCTATATTGCTACCAGATTTCATATCTTTCCACACTGCTACATGCTGAAAACTGCTGCACTATAGCTGACAAGATCTACTCCAAATCCGAAGTATCACTTATCCAAATCTCATGAAATTTGCACAGCAACTAACACCATAAGTGTAGAGCATGCAGACCAGATTTCAAGTCAATACAAATAGATTTGGTTACTCAAACATGTCTATGATCACTGCTAGCTCAGATTTTCAATATTGGACAGATTTCAATAATTGAGCTATTTTTCTCCAAATTGAACCAAACTTGAAATCAACTTGTTTGAATACTCTCATAAGATATATGTCCATTCAAACCACTTACTAGAAGAAATCTTATGAACATATCCAATCAAACCAACTTCAAACTTGATTACTTAAGCATTTAATCCATTCAAACATCTCATAGCAAGCAACATATGCATATATATATCCAATTCAATTAACTCATATGCACCCAAATAAACTTTGATCAACAAGAGATATACCTTGATAGCTTATGATCATCTTTGCAAGCTGCAACTCCACTTATTTGCAGGCCTTCAAATATATCAATAAATTCCCACAACTTGAATATGACACTTGTATGTTGATAGCATATGGACTTCAATCAATTTTGACTTGGCATTGGGATAGAATTGCACTAGGTTTTAATACTTGACTCAACATAAGATGAACAATAATAATTTCATTGAATCAAGTCTCCAATGCCATGGTACCTACAAACGATCATCCACTTTTCGATGGTACCCAAACTAGTTTGGGTCCTCTCATGTTAGACGCAACATACTTAGGCATAGCCTTAGTATGAATAGCGGAATTTTTGCAATACTAACCAATAAGATACAATAACAAACCTTCCTAGGCATAATATTTGCATTAATTGAAATAGGCTTAGGATTCTCACTTAGGGGACATGAATTAGCCAAGAATTGATTTTCTCTTTTTTGAATATTTGGCAAAATTATGATTTTCAAAAACTTGAGAGAGATTTTAGACGGACATAGGAATTTTTATGGACTTGAGAGAACCATGTCACATGTGATTAGGCAAATAATCAACCAAGGGTAGCAATAATCACAATATGACATGACTAGGTCACAAAGACCCAAAAACCACATGTTTTTCAAAAACCACACCACCTACACATGCTAGTTAGGGATTTTGAAAAACATCTATCCTATATCACACAAATGCACACACTAGCATATAAAGGGCCTTAGATGCACTTACAATGCATGTATGTAAATACATACCTTTGTCTTGAGCCCACAATATCACCACTGAGATAATACATGGCATGACAACATCATGTTGACCTCACTTGTCAAATAATCATACCATATATGAAATCAATTTTCATCCAAAGGACTACAAATAATACTAGATAAATTTGTTAGTCCACAATGGTGCAAAATAGAAACTGAGCTCCCCCTAAATAAGTACCATAAGTAATTTGAATGACTTTCAACAGGCACTTTATTCTTTCAAGAATTTGGGAGTCAATTTTCTATTTTGACCAACACAAAGTAATTTGCCATATTTAAATTTCGTTGAGACATACTCACAACCCACTTAGGTTTGATAGATCACAAGCTTCTGAGCAAATTAAGGATATATGAAATCATATGGATCAAACCTCAATTGCATCCCAATTAGTGCTCTGGTTCCTACCATACCAGACACGTCCGGTAGTCATACCGGACACGTCCGGCATGTGAAGAACATAAACACTTTTCCTTTCTACCCTGGCCATACCAGACATGTCTGGTAGGCGTAGGACAGAAACAATTGAAGCGTTGCTTGTGATTCTTCGTTTTAGCTCTAGTACTTCTTGTATGCCTGCATCTGAACAAATGCATTGCTCTACTAGAGAGCCATTAAAAGCATCTCATGGCAAATATGATAATGGTTAAATAAAACTAATTAGTCACTTCCAATTATTTCACAAATATGCTTATTTGTGAGCCATTGAGCACTAAACACAAAGTGGCTATCCTATAAGGTCTTTAGGTACTTGTTACCAATGGTAGAGATGAAGTAAACGATATGGTCATTGATTTATCTTCGGGTCAACCATATATGAGATTATGATAAGAATTGATTGATAGATTGAGTGAATATTTTCAATTTACTTGCTCAACCACCCCGAAGCTTTCATCTCACCACCAAGTACCTACATTATCAACCTAAGCACATTTTGGTACCCAACTCTTGTTGGGTCCTTTTGGGTTAGTCAACAAGTGCTTAGGCACCCAAATGGCCTTAGTACTAGTTTGTGGTGAACACATCACCTTGCTAGTGCTAACTCCTTTTGTGGTCTTCCTAAGCATATTATTATAAACAAATGTGTTCGGCTTAGGGATGTTACCATTTGGGCAATCATAGCTTAGATGCCCCTTTCTTTTACAAGCATAGCATATGCGACCTTTGTTTGCTTTATGCTTGTTTTGCTTGTATGGACATCTATCAACCTTGTGGCCCATCTCATTGCATCCATAGCATCTTCTTGTTGCAACTTGGGCTACCTTTCTTGACTCTTGATATATTGGGCATTTCTTGGTAGGATGCCCCAATTTCTTGCTCATGAGACAAGCGCTTTGTCCATCACTCTTCACTTGCTTGGCCTCCTTGATTGAAGCCTTTTGAGTGGCGGCTTCAACCTTGTCGGCCCAATTCTTATGTGGACACGTAGCCCACTCATGTCCATACAATCCACAACCATAGCACATACTTTTTCCATGTTTCTTGCTCTTGGTTGTGTTGGCCTTGCTTGAAATGTGATTCCTTTGTTGGGTTTTGAAGGAAGCAAGGTTTGAACCCTTCTCAAGCTTCTTCACCATGTTATCACGGTTATCTTGAGAAGGTTGTGCTTTCTCCTTACCCTTCAATCGAATCACATCTTTCTTTAATCTTTTCACCTCTTCTTTGAGCTCTATGTTTTCTATAAATTTTTGCTCAATCGAAGATTGGCTTGCTTGAGAAGCACACTCATTAGCATAAGAAATATTCAATTGAGATTGTGTACAAGTGAGTGTGTGAGTAGGAGGTTGAGATGATTTTACCGTTGTAATCACAACCTCATGAGCCACCTCAAGCATGATGCTTGATTCTACTAATTCTTCATGAGAGCACTTGAGATGAACATAGTTTGCTTGTAGCACATTATATTTGCTTGAGAGTTCATCTAATTTTGCCTTGAGCTCAAAGTTTTCCTTCTCTAGTTGTGAAACACTAGAAGAGGAGTTAGTAACTAAAGCATGCTCAATTGATAATTTTTCATACCTCTCATTTATGGCCTTTAGCTCTTGCAATTTGGAGATGAGAAACTTTTCTTGATTTTGAAGTGATTGCTCTTGTTTCTCATTCTCTTCCTCTAGCTCATCATTCTTCTCAACTAGCTTCATGAGAATGAGCTTGTCTTTGTTGCTTAGATGATCAAGAGTGTAGCTATCTTCAATTTCAATATCACTCTCTTCTTGATCATCTACTCGTGCTATCTCCTTGGCTTGATCTTTCTTGCTAGCCTTCTTCTTGCTTTTCTTGGCCATGAGACACAAGTGATGAGTATCATGAGATACTGAGGTTGACTCATCACTTGGCCGCCACCGGGCTTGAGCCTCATCATCATAGACTGCCTGCTGTCCGGCTGCCTCAGCCATACCGAACGCGTCTGGTAGGGATACCGGACACGTCCGGCATGCGCTTGCAGACAGTGCAGTCACCTCGGCTTGTACCTCTTGCTCCGGCTCGGTGCTCTTGAGATCTTGTGAGGCTTCTTCGCTGCATGAAGACATAATGGACATATTTTCCATTGAATCGACCTCAAGTGCATCATCGCATTTGGATTTTCCATATAACTCAATGAGTTTGTTCCAAATGAGATGAGCACTCTCCGGAGGTGGTTGTCCATTGAATATTGCCTCATCTTGAACCTCTGCACTCAATGTACTCAAAATGATATTAATAGCTTGAGCATTTAGTTGCACGCATATCTCTTCCTCTTTTGATAAATTCTTATAGTTGCTCCAATCAACTATAGGAAGAGGTATGCTTGCAAACACAATATGCTCAACAAGAGGACTAATATCTCTAAAAGCATTGAGTACATGAATTGACCAAGATAGAAAGTTTGAACCATCATTTTGGAGAAGCATCGGCTCCAACTCGATAGGCGTCGACATCCTTTTCTCACGGCGGTGAAGCTTTAGGTGAGAACCTCGCTCTGATACCAATTGAAAGGATCTAGGATGTCGCCTAGAGGGGGGTGAATAGGCGTTTCTGAAAAATCAACACCTTTAAAAGCGGAAACGATTAGTAATAGGAGTTTCCACAATAGAAACTCCAAATCAAAGTAATACAACCCCTCACAAGTTAGCCACAAAGTATATAAAAGATACTAGATAAACCTAGGGAGCCAAACAACGGCAACCAAAGAGTTGAATCAAAATACACTAGTCAGTTAATGTCGGAAGTCCCGACAATTTGGGTCAGAACTTCCGACGTGTCAGAAGTCCCGATGTTTGGGTCAGAACTTCCGACGTGTCAGAAGTCCTGACAGTTTGGGTCAGAACTTCCAACGCAAACTGTCAGCACTTCCGACCCCTACGGGAAATGAACTACAAGTGCTAAAATGAACTTTGTGATGCCGATAACTTACAAACCCACTTCCTAGTGGTAAGGTAAGGTGTTGGGTCACTCTCTTGATGTTGATAAGCCACCACTCCGTAGATCGAGTCCCAAACCCTAAGAAATAGCTAGAGAGAGGGAGACAACCAAATACAAGTAATTTCGAGCAAATCACAACAACAACAAGCACGCGGGAGACAATAATTTATCCCGAGGTTTGGTAGCCCCACAAAGGAGCTCCTACGTCCTCGTTGTTGAGGTGACCACTTTGGTCGGAGTCTCTTCCACCTCCTTGCCTCACTCAAGGATACCACAAAGGTCACTTGAGTTTCTTCACTAGAAAACAAGGGTAATACAAACTTCCCAAGGCTCTTTCACAAGATGGAAGCTCTTGGGCGACGCCTCGCCGGCTAAGGGAAAATCCCCAAGAGTAACAAATGCAAATCAAACCGGCTTGACGAAGAAATCAAGTGCTCAAGCTTGCTCAAAGTGTTTTTCTCACTCAATCCACTCTCCAATCACTCAAACCCTTTGGGAATCAAAGTTGGAAGCAAAGGAGTGAAGAGAGGGGAGCCTAGAATGCTTGGGGGCTGTTTTGGCCGAGTGTTCATTGCAATGAAATGAGTGGGCAACGGTTAGAATGGAGGAGACGGGTATATATACTCCAAGGTAAAATCTAACCGTTCAGATCTACGTCGGGAGTTCCGACGCAGATCTCGGGACTTCCGACGTATGAAGAAAACACTGTTCATGCGAGGTCAAAGTCCACTCGAGACAGCCAACGTTGGAACTTCCGACGAACGTCGGGACTTCCGATGGTCGGAACTTCCGACAAACGTCGGGACTTCCGACGGGCACAGTCAGCAGGTCAGTAGAACCATCGATGCCGGGACTCCCGGCTTGGGTCAGGACTTCCGACTGTCGGGAGTTCCGACTCACGTCGGGACTTCCGACGTCCATAGTCATTGCACAGGCAGTGACTGGGAGTCAGCACTTCCGGCAAGAGTCATGACTTCCGACTGTCGGGAGTTCCAGCTTACGTCGGGACTTCCGACACCGACAGTCACAGAAAATTATTCTTTGTACTCGTGAAGTGCTAGAGTGTCTCTCTTTTGATTTAATTATTAAGCTTGAGCACTCTATCTTCCTCAGACCACCTAAACTTGCATCCCTCTTAATAGTACGGCATACCTATTAACTCAAGATCAAAAGAAAAACGAAATTAAACCTTTTGAGTTGATCTTCTTTAAATTGATGCCGTGTCTTTCAATCTTCATCAAGTGAGGGTGCCAACATGTCAATATTGAACTTTTCACTTGAGCATAGCCATCTTGAGCATGTGACTTGATTCCATTCATCAAATATGAATAACTCCAAATGCATCAAGTCACTTTAATCAACTTGTCCAATATAGATTTGATCCTTCACATCAATATGACCATCTTAGCTTGATTAGTACCTCAACTAAATGCAAGTACTTTCTTCTTCACCCTAGCTAGGTTCTTCGGCCGCCAAGCCGTCGCTTGCCCTTCACCCTTGCTTAGTACCTCGAAGCCTTTCCTTGCTATCTTCACCATCTCAAGCCATTAAGTCACATCTTGTGTTGAATCATTCATTCATATGTATTATTATCTTTTTCATTTCAATTTAGCAAGCTTCAAATATGAGACCAATCCATATGCAATCCCTTATGTCTCATTAATTAAATCTTACAAGCTTGCTTTCACATAGAACATGGAAATCCCACAATAAATAAGCCTTTGCATGAATTCTATTTGCATTGTTGTCTTGTGCTTGAACTAGATTGTTTACACAATAACACATCATTTTGGCTTTCATTAAGTACCTGTGAGATAACCTATTACCTGTCCATACTTAGCAAACAGGTTAGTTCTTTAATCACGTTGTCATTCAATCATCCAAAACTCACTAAAGGGCTATATGCACTTTCAGCCTTCCACCGGCTCGCCCCTACGACCACCGCATCCACCTGCTGTCGAACATGGCGCCCGTCGCCGTACGACCGTACCGCTACCCCCAGCTTCAGAAGGACGAGCTGGAACGCCAGTGCGAGGCCATGCTCGCCCAGGGAATTATTCGGCTTAGCACTTCGCCATTCTCGGCGCCCGTCCTCCTCATCCACAAGGCGGACAAGTCCTGGCGTTTCTGCATCGACTACAGGGCCCTGAACGCCAGGACCTTGAAGGACAAGTTCCCTATTCCAGTAGTGGATGAGCTCCTGGATGAGCTCCATGGGGCTCGCTTCTTCACCAAGCTCGACTTGTGTTCAGGCTACCACCAGGTGCGGATGCACCCCGACGACGTGGCTAAGACGGCGTTCCGCACTCACCATGGCCACTACAAGTTCCTGGTGATGCCGTTCGGCCTCTCCAACACACCGGTGATGTTCCAGGCATTGATGAACGACGTCCTTCGCTCATACCTACAGAGGTTTATGCTGGTATTTTTTGATGACATCCTGATCTACAGTTCCTCGTGGGCGGAGCACCTCCAGCACGTCGCCATCGTCCTCAGCGAGCTTCGAGCGCATCATCTCCACCTTAAGCGCTCGAAATGCTCATTCGGGGTGTCATCCGTGGCCTATCTGGGTCACGTCATCTCTAGGGACGGTGTCGCCATGGACGCCGACAAGGTGGCCGCGGTCACGATTTGGCCACAGCCGCGGTCGGCATGCGGGCTGCGGGGATTCCTCGGACTCGCGGGCTATTACCGCAAGTTCATCCAGGAGTTCGATATCATCGCTGCGCCCCTCACGCACCTCCTACGGCGCGACATGTTCGCTTGGGACGCCGAGGCCGAGACGGCCTTCCAGGCGCTCAAGCGCGCCCTCACCACCGGCCTGGTGCTGCAGATGCTGGATTTCGACAGGCCGTTTGTGGTGGACTATGACGCCTCCGGCGCAGGGTTCGGCGCCGTCCTTCACCAGGGCGCGGGACCCCTAGCTTTCTTCAGCCGACCGTTCGTGACGCGTCACCTCAAGCTCGCGGCGTACGAGCGCGAGCTAATCGGCCTGGTGCAGGCCGTGCATCACTGGCGTCCATACTTATGGGGACGACATTTTCTTATTCGCACTGACCATTACAGCTTGAAATTCCTTCTCGACTAGTGCCTGTCGACGGTTCCACAGCACCAGTGGATCAGCAAGCTGTTCGGGTTCGACTTCACTGTCGAGTATCGGCCAGGACGCCTCAACACTATGGCGGATGCGCTGTCCCGCTGTGACGCGGACGAGCCCGCGGTGACCGACGCCGGCGCTGCGGTCCTGTGCGCCTGCTCGGGGCCCTCTTTCGCCTTCGTCGACGACGTACACCGCGCCACAGCGACCGCAACGGACGCCCAGAGCCTCCGGCAGCGCCTGGACGCCGACGAACTCCAGGGCCCGTGGCGTTTCGACAACGGGTTCCTTCTGCACAGGAGCTGCATCTTCGTCCCCGACCATGACGACCTGCGCCATCAGGCGCTGCTCCTGGCGCACTCGGCCGGACACGAGGGCGTCCAGAAAACCCTCCACTGCCTCCGCGCCGACTTCTACATACCCGGGGACCACACTCTGGTACAGGACTGGGTGCGTGCCTGCGCGACGTGCCAGCGCAACAAGACGGAGACGTTACCGCCAGCGGGGCTGCTACAGCCACTGGAGGTGTCGTCCCAGGTGTGGGCGGATATCTCCATGGACTTCATCGAGGGCCTTCCCAAGGTGGGCGGCAAGTCCGTCATACTCACGGTGGTCGACCGCTTCTCCAAGTACGCGCACTTCCTTGCGCTCGGCCACCCCTACACCGCGACGTCCGTCGCCCGTGCCTTCTTCGATGGCATCGTGCGGCTCCACGGGTTCCCGTCGTCTATCGTCAGCGACAGGGACCCCGTGTTCACGGGCCACGTTTGGCGCGACCTGTTCCGGATGGCGGGCGTCAAGCTACGCATGAGCACAGCTTTCCACCCGCAGACGGACAGGCAGTCCGAGGTGGTGAACAAGGTGATAGCTATGTATCTGCGGTGTGTAACAGGGGATCGTCCGCGTGCTTGGGTGGACTAGCTATCGTGGGTGGAGTACTGCTACAACACCTCCTTCCACACCGCCCTCCGCACCACGCCCTTCGAGGTGGTCTATGGTCGTTCCCCGCCGCCCATCCTGTCGTACAAGCCGGGGACGGCCCGTGCTGAGGCGGCTGCCGTACTCCTGCGCACCCGCGACAAGATCCTCGCCGAGGTGCGCCAGCGCCTTCTCCAGGCCCAGCAGCTAGCTAAGAAGACCTACGACGCCCATCACCGCGACATGGAGTTCGCCGTGGGCGAATGGGTCTGGCTGCGCCTCTTGCACAGGACGGCGCAGCCCTGGACCCTCGGGCCAAGCGCAAGCTGGGTCCCTGTTTCGCTGGTCCGTTTCAGGTGCTGGAACGCATCGGCAACGTCGCATATCGCCTCCAGCTACCCGAGGGCGCTCGCATCCACGACGTCTTCCACGTGGGCTTGCTGAAGCGCCACCGCGGCGACCCTCCGTCCGCCCCTGCGAACCTTCCGCCGGTGCTAGATGGCCGGATCCTTCCTCCACCGGATCGTGTCCTGCAGGCACAGCAGCGGCGCGGTATCTGGCGCCTTCTCGTCAAGTGGCAAGGCCTGCCGGAGGAGGATGCGACTTGGGAGCCGCTCCAGGCGTTCCGCACAGAGTTTCCCGCCTTCCAGCTCGAGGACGAGCTGTTTCAGCAGGCGGGGAGAGATGTTATGACGGGCCTCCAGTACCGGCGACAGCCAGCCAATGGCTAAGGAGGCACCGTATGGGCTGGCCTAGGGCCCGGATCAGTTGCTATTTTTTAGGAGATCAGTTTCTATTTTTAGGAGAAAAGATATTATATATATTAGGCTGTAAGACACTTTGGAAAAATTAAGCAAGAGCAAACCTAATTGCTCGGCTTCCTTTAGGGAGTCGGGAGTTCCAGAAACCCTAGCAGCCGCCACCCTCCTTCCCCCGCGCGTGTTCCTGCCCCTCGCTCGAGGAACCAAGGCGCCTCGCCGTCGTTCGTCGTCGTTCAAACCTCGCCCCTCCATCTCCCACTCGTACAACCTGCGATCGATCCAGGGTAGGAGTCGAGTTCCTATCACAATTACTACAGGTTGCTGATTTCGGCTTATCGAAGATGAAACAAGGGGGCTTATCGAAGATGAAACAAGCTCGTGGAATGAGAGGAACACTTCCATGGATGGCCCCAGAATTGCTGACATTGAGTGGCACTAAAGTATCCGGAAAGGTACTATTCTGACTCTTTGACATAG
This sequence comes from Miscanthus floridulus, assembly GCF_019320115.1. NCBI lineage: Eukaryota > Viridiplantae > Streptophyta > Magnoliopsida > Poales > Poaceae > Miscanthus > Miscanthus floridulus. The sequence continues at coordinate 47,602,365 of NC_089580.1, read as the reverse complement.
TTAAAGCCTAACAGCAAGAAATTCACCAAAATTTAAATTTACCAATGCAAAGTTGCAAACAGAAATAATAAGGTGCATTGCTTGGTTCCTACTTGACCACATACATTTTTTTGTTTTGTGCTGGCACAGATTGATGTCTATTCTTTTGGCATTGTAATGTGGGAAATTCTCACGGGCGAGGATCCATATGATGGCATGCACTATGGAGCAGTGATAGGTATGCTTATATTAAGATAAAACCTTCCTTCTGAACAAGGACACCACAACTTTGTTGCTGACAGCATCCTATGTATGAGTATGGGTGATTTGCTTGATGCAAGTTCAAAAAAATTTGATGTCCCACAGGCCACAGCCACAGCATTCAATGTATGAACAGGAGCTATTGATTTCACACAACTAGAGGCTTTTAAAAGTTTGTATATGCCACTTGCCGTCTCATTTTTCATAGATTACTGATGTTCACATTATCACACAACCAAAGGAATAACATATATCCATTATATCCATAAATCCAGAATGATGAATTAACATTCCCTCAGTATGAATTTCCCCTCACCCCAATCTATATTTCAATTGACTGAGAAGCCCAGGTAGGTGAAATATTGTGCCTTGACCAGTTTGATTTCCAAAATCATCAAAGTTATCATAAAGAACTTCCAGGGAATATTTTTGTCTGGGTTGTCAATGGTGCCAAAGATAGCTTGGATTATGTCTTAGTTTTTAGGAGTCAACTAACTAGCCAGTTCCAGGCCTAGTGTTGAAAACCAGCAGCCTTACTGAAGTTGCTGGATTAAGGAAATCGGCTGAGACAATATACAGATTTGCATATTCTTCAGGATGCATTGTCATACAGATAGCGATGGTGTCTAAGGATACAGAATAATGTACCATACCTTTTGTCTGCTCCTGTAATAGCAATTGTTGATGCGTGGTATGCAGGGGGTATTTTGAACAACACACTACGGCCACCAGTGCCAACTTCATGTAACCCAGAATGGAGGAAACTGATGGAGCAATGCTGGTCAACTGAACCCGAGAGACGGCCTTCGTTCACTGAAGTTGCATCTCGTCTCCGTGCCATCCTAGAAGGAAGCCTGAGGGAATCTCCAAGTTAATAATCTACGTGGACTACACAATCTGTTCATATTAGGCCCTGTTTGGTTGGGCTTTTGGCTTTGGCTTTTGGCCCCAAAAGCCAAAAGCCCAACCAAAGGGGCTGCTTTTGGAGGGCGCTTTTTCAGAAGCAACTGCTTTTCCGTAGTTCATTTTTGAAAGCTGGGTTGACCCTGCTTTTGGCTTTTGGCTTTCTGCTTTTCGAAATTGGTGGAATAAAAAGCTCTTCCATAGTTGTTTCAAGAGAGATAAAGATAAAAGGTATATTTTATACTTGTTTAACCAAACAGCTTTCAGCTTTTCTACAGCTCACAGCCCACAGCAGCTTTTCCACAGCTCACAGCTCACAGCAGCTTTTTCCCACAGCCACAGCTCAACCAAATAGGGCCTTAGTATACTACCTCCCAGAGCATGACGAAGTCATGGATATTTGTTCTGGAACTGCTACCAAGTCTCAGCATGGAAATGTAAACCCCAGTTTCCCCAAAGTTAACTATGGGCAGCGTGTAAAATCTGCTGTGTTGTTACTTTTTTTTTTTTTGCGAAAAAGTGTGCTGATACGTTTTGTTACTTTTTTTGCTTTGTTGTTACCAGTGACGAAGCCAGCGGTGGGGCTAGGGGGGCTCTAGCCCCCCTACCGGTCCGGGCATGTAGAGCCTCCCTAAGCCTTCTCTTAAAATTTTATGCATATATGTATTAAGTAGGAGAGACTAAGATTAAGAGAAGATAAAAAAGCATCTATTCTTTTGTTCAGCTCCTCCTATTTTTTTCTGACTTCGCCACTGGTTGTTACTTAACCTGGGGTAAGTAAAAATGGCAGTATGCATTGGTATTAATTGACATAAGAGTCTATCAACACATCTCAAGTCACCGTAATTCAAGTGGTAGAAAAGGATATGCATGGAGTCCATAGATTATTGTTATATTGTATAGATATACATGGTGCTTCAATCCAGGTTGTGTGCGTCGACTTGTGGTTTTTGCTTGTAGATGAGCCCCAGCAGACCTTCTGAGGGGTCGTGCAGGGTGTGGCAAGGTGCCAAGGTGAAAGCTTGCGTGGTGGTGCTACCACCACCTGTCCCTGTGCAGCGTGTGCGAGGCAGGCGTTGAGGCATGCCCTGTGTGTGCGACCGTGAAGAACGACACGGTCCACATTTTCCTCTCCATGATGTGATGGATTGTTACCCTAGCTAGATACATACAAATGGTGCTTCAATACAAGTTGTGAGTCGAATTGTGGCTGTTGCTTGCAGATAAGCCCTAAAAGACCATCTGAGAGGGCATGATGGTCGTGCGGCAAGGTGCCGACCTCGCTAAATGGCGAACGCCCACCTAAAAGAAATCAAGCGAATAATTTCCAGACAAATCTTTTTTGAAAAAAAAAACCCCACCCTTTTCTTTCTTTTTTTTGGCAGCCACACAATGGAATGATCCAACCAGCAGCTGCACCTGCGCGTGCACCTCTTCTCCTGCGCGCTTTTCCAAGAACAGCCGAGGTCGTAAAAAAGCGAAACATTTATTTCAAAATTCTATAACTTCTGAAAGGTGTATCCGTTTTTAATTCCGTCTGTACCATTATGTTCTACGCGACGAGATGAACAAAACTAAATCCCACTTGCATATGTTTCGATTTTTTTTCTACTACCAATCTATATATATTAACTTAGCATATAACTTATACCAAAAAAAACTTATAACACATAACTTATAACATATAACTTACGTGAAAAACTTGAAACCTCAAGAGTTATGAAACACAACTAATATAAAAAAAAGTTATTAAACATAATGGAACGAATTAACTTATAACTCGTGCCAAAACTTGCCAAACACAAAAGTTATTAACACACAAAGAAAATAATTAACTTATAACTTATACCAAAGTTTAAAAACACAAAAATTATGAACACAACTTATGTACAAAAGTTATCAAACACAACTTATGTACATAATTTATTCATTAAAACTTGTGTACATAAGTTATTCAATACAAATTGTATACATAAGTCGTAAGTTATAAGCTAATATACATAAATTATTACTAGAAAAAATCCTTCGAAATATATGTAAATGTGGTCTAGTTTTGTTCACCTCGTCGTATAGAACACACCAGTGTAGATGGAATTTAAAACAGATACACCGTTAAAAAGTTATAGTATTTTGAAAATAAATATTTTGCATTTTTTTCGCCTGTGTCAGCGGTAACATCAGCGCATGCAGAAGCCAACTGGGAGGGGAGCCACGCCAGTGAGACGCACGCGGTCTGTAAGACCGTTCACTCTCTTCCCATCGAACGAAGACGACCGCGCAAATGGAATCTGGGCAAGGCGCAAGCTTGCGTGATGCTGCTACCGTGCCGTCACCTGTGCCTGTGCAATGGTGCGAGGCGGGCGTTGAGGCATGCCCCGTGTGTGCGAGCTGGAAGATCATCTCAGTCCCCATTTTCCTATGGTGATGAGAATGTCGAAAACTTATGGCTCGGAGATGGAATCAGACATTAAAAAAAACGGTGCAGGCAAACTAGGACAGTCTATATCAGAGAGAATGGTGTTCACCAGGGGCCACCTGCCGGCCTGCCTGAAGAAGTTCATTGTGAAGTTAGGTATTTATTAGGCTCAAGATTGTGATTGCCTTGGGGCACTCCCAATGCAGAAACCACCATAGTTTCTATGAACATTAATTGTACGGTCACCTAGGCATTTTAATGATGTGGCAAGATAGTTATTAAAGAGAGAGAGCAACAATCATAGAAACCGGGTCTAAGTTAGAAACCATGTCTATACGAGAACCAAGACATGAAGGGATGTGATTGGTAGAGAATGAAGAGAGAATATATGTGATTGGATAAAAAAATGTTCCGTAGAAACTATCCATTGAGACCATGATTTCTATACGTAGTGTCTATGAAAATTAATAGGTATAGAAACTACATGTAGTTTTTAGCATTGGGACTGCCCTTATCGTGGTATCTAGTGATCTACAACGACAAGCAGGGGATGATGGTTTTGGCTTTGCTGGCCCTGCTGGGCTTCATGAAGATTGGGAAGTGGATATATATATATAGTGTTGAACTACATGGAAGATTGTATTTTTGGACTTAAGTCCATTTGACCCTTTGAATTTGTCTTCGAGTCTGAAAACTTCAACCCTAATATGAGGAATCATAAGTTCTCCGACTTTCAAAGCCGTGCAAAATCTTTCTCTTGATCATTTCAAATTGGTTTGTCGTGTGGTTTTGGTTGAGGTGGCACCTAGGCCCCGACATGTTATCTGTTTTTTTAGCTGTCATCTTTTATCAAATATTTAAGCTTCTAATTGATTTTAAATGAAAAAAAAGTCAAAAAGGAAGTTTTAGATCTCGTTGTGCACTATACGTCTATACAACTTTGATATAGAACAGGCCTCCATTTGAGATCATTTGAAGACAAATAAAATTTTTGAATTTCAATCAAATAATTTAAAACGAATAATTTTAAAAAGTTTTTTTTTTTACTTTTTCCATTATATTTTAAAAGAATTTTAGAGGATGAAATTCTAATTACTCCCCCGTCCCTTATATTACAGGGCGAAGGAAGTACGAAAACTCCTAAATCGCTCAAAAACTGCATTTTTTTAAGCGAAACGGGGGGAGAGCTTCCCCACCAAATTGTATTAATAAATAAAAGAGTTCGAACCAGTCAACTGGATTGAGTAATCGAGTTACAGGAGAGAAGGTAGCTACGCCTGTCATTTAGACTGTTTACATCATGGTCTTGCTTTAAATGTTTGCGCCAGATTACAAAATCATCACAAACTCGAGTAATAATAGTACGGCTAGAAGCAGTTTCATTTCTGAAAACTTCGCCATTTCTCTAGCATCCCACAGCCGCGAGAGTATTGTTAACAAGACAAATGGCCAAAGCTTCGCGTCTAATCCAGGAGGTGTGTTAGCATTCCAAATCTCATCGTCGGCCAGATTGGAGATGGTGCTCATTCCAAGCCTTTCCCAGACATCTTTGCTGGCCGGACAAGAGAAGAAGATGTGGTACCTATCTTCCACTGCACCAGCACACCGTTCGCATTTGTCATCATTCAGGACATGCTTTGCGTGGAGGTTGAACCGTGTGCTCAGTCTGTCTTTAAAGTAAAGCCAGGCAAAAATCTTGACTTCGTTCGGTAAACGGGTGCCCCAAATGCGTTGGCCTTGAGCATCCGGCGTGTCTTGTTCACGGTCAAGTGCTAAATATTCGCCCTTGGATGTGTACGGCTTGCCGGTTATCTTCAGTAGCCTTTCATCTGGACCGTCACTGAGACTAAAACCCTGCAGACAAATAATGAGGCTGTCTAGCTGAGTACTAGCAGCGTTAGTGAGTCGGGCCTTAAGCACAAATCAAACCCTGTTTGAAAAACACATTGCACCCAGACGTTAGGCCGAGTGGAATGAGAGAAAAGGGCAGCATGGGAAGAACAGAGAGGCCCATCAGAAAGCCAGTGGTCAAACCAAAAGGAAGTAGAAGCGCCATTACGAACAGTTAATCGAACGATAGGTGAAATAACAAAGCCATCTTGGAAATAACTACTAACAGAGGCCGAGAGTTAATTTAAACGGTTTTGAAGTCGTGGTGGAGGACGATAATTTGTCCGATTTTAGAGTTCGATGAGAAACTAAACTAGGACGATATTTCGAGAAGGCAAAAAAAAAAGTCCTTTTTCCTTCAAAGCTTCCAACTTTGAACGGCTTTTTTCTGGTTGCGGGCACGTTGTGCCAATTTGATGCAGGCCGTCGTTTACATGAACAGGATCTTGATTACCGGAAAGCTTGCAGGGGAAGAGATGAAGGGGCCCAAGAACAGCCGTTAGGATGCGTCAGCCGTCAGGAGTGGCGGACGAGAAACGCAAATAGCTGGCTAGCAACACGCGCATGATGGACGCACACCATCCTGCATTCCTGCCACTGCCCAGCCCCAGATCTGGTGACCGAGGCCACCTGCTACTCCCTCCTCTTACGTGACCTCACAGCGATTCAACGAAGAGGTCCGGCCGTCCGGGCCCCTGGCCCTGGGGTTGGGGCACTGGAATGATGGGATGGGCACGTTCTCCGCACATGGCGCTGCAAAGTGCAGACTAACCTGAGGTTTTGTTCTGCTGCACCAAGCCACCAAGGGTGCGGTGCTGTCGTGCTGCACGGCCGCCGTGGTCAGCAAAGAGCACGCGGACATGTGGCCAGCCCAAATGTTTCCAATCGAAAGATGCATGTGACGACAACCTTTCTGAACGCGTATAACGATAATCTAGGACCTCCAGTTGAAGCAAACATCATCATTGAGAAAAGAGTTCCAAACTGGCATCAGATTATATACTTTCTGCACATGTTTTTTTTTCAGATATAATAAGCACAGTACATGAAAACCAGAAGGAAGAAACCGCTACGCCCTATGCAGCATGCACACCCAAGCTTCAACTAATATATGGTCAGTGTTCATCTAGACCTTGCACATGCACATTCAGAGAAGTCAAATAGTCAAGAAATCCTGTGCTGACAAGAAAAAATAACTTAAAAAGGATGAATGAAGAATTGAGAAAGGATAAGCATTTAACCAAGGCAATATATCAACAGGGCAGAAGGGCGGGACTGGTGCAAGCGGTAGAGTCCTACCGCCTGTGACCGGAAAGTCCCGGGTTCGAGTCGCGGTCTCCTCGCATTGCACACGCGAGGGTAAGACTTGCCACTAACACCCTTCCCCAGACCCCGCACAGAGCGAGAGCTCTCTGCACTGGGTACGCCCTTTTAATATATCATCAGGGCAGAAAAAAAACACCATATACTACTAAGTAAACACACATGCTCACCTGAACCGTGAATTCAGCAAATGCTTGAAAGACCAAGTCTATGACCACAACTCAAATAAAGATCCAAAGATGAAAAATGGTTCAGAGCATTTAAGCTAGTGAATTTGCCTAAACTCAACAAGGGTCATGCAGATACGCAAATGGCAATGTCGTTTATTCTCATTGGGATCATCATATGTTTACATTGCAGGGCAAAGATAAGGGAACTCGACAAACTTTGGGTGAGATTATATGTACCAAAACCAAGAAGATAAGATAAACTTGGTGCACATCAAATTCTGTTAGCTGCACTCAGCGTGTGAGTGCGACTGTGCCAATGAGATGAGTCTCCGTAATGAAAATGTGAGTTTTCCTGACATAACTTTAGATCATGTGTATGATGCAGTCTGAAGTCTGAAATTTAGTAACAAATGCTACAGATACATGTGAGATTCCCGTTTTGCTATCCTGCCTCACTGTAAATGAGAAGAAAAGAATAGGCAAAAAATAACCACCCTTTATTCGAAGATCTTTTCACCAGTTGAAAAGATTAAAAAAATGACAGAACTGAAAATACAAAGGTATGCTGGAACAAAGAAGACTGTTTTCCAGGTTTCCGAGTCTGTTAGATCCTTGTTAGAAGCCTTTGCCGCCTCCAGAATATTCCCAGTGAGGCCGACACCAACAATTCCAGCCAGTGTCCCTGCCGTATTTGAGACCCCCATCACTATCCCTGCAAACTTTGGAGCAACATCCATATGGTTTACAGCAAACCCTGCTCTTCCTAGAGCAAGAAAACCAAGGGATAATGCTGAACACATTACAGTGCCTGAGGGTGTGCTAAATAAAGGAAGGGCCATGAGTGCAAATGCTGAGACAATGAACCCGATGGTGTTCAGAAGCTTCCTTGTCTTGGTAACAGACAAAATCCTCCTTGTAATCAAGTGATCAGCAATCACACCACCGATATTGGAGAAAATGAACATATTGAAATAGGGAAGCATCTTTGAGGAACCCATGTCCTGGAGGCTAAGCTTAAGGCCAAGCTCAAAATAGGTAGGGAGCCAGTTCATAAGAACATACAGGGCATAGTGGAAGGTGAAGTTGTTTACAACGATTGCCCAAACAGGTAGACTGAATATTATCCTTCGCCATGGGATCTTTACCGTCCGAGGTGCGACAACCCCTCCTGCTTGTGCCTTAATCATGTCTCGAGATGCCACTTTTGGCATTGATACCTTTGGAAGATCAGTACGAGGTGGGTCACTGGAAAATTTCAACCATATTACAGACCATGCTACTCCCAACACTGCTTCAACAAAGAAAACTGACTGGGGTCCTGTGTGCTTCACCAGACTTGGGAAGAAAAGCATGCCACAGGCTGCACCAAGATACATCCCTGAGGTAGTGAGAGATACAGAGCGAGAGCGCTCCTGTGGTGGCACCCACTGTGCCAGAACAGTGTGAATGGAAGGAAATATGAAACCTTGTGCTACACCAACAAATAGGCGAGAAAGGACCAGAATGGTTACTCTGTTGGGATCGAGTGGAATTAAACCACATATCATAGACCACAATACAAATGACAGTAGCAGAACACGTCTACCTCCTACTCTCTGTGCTGCCCATCCACCAGGAATCTGTGATAAAACATAACCACAATAGAACATAGACAGTATCATGCCCTTGTTGGCTTGATTCACACCGATGGCATCAGCTGCGACGGTGTAAGCAATCGAGAAACCCACACGCTCAATGTAGCAAACATTTGTGCAGATGAATGTCAGCAATACTATGAGATAACGTTTCGGGAACCTCATTCTCACCATTGATGATCTGAGATGAAGCACTGTTTTTTTAACTAGTCTTAGTCAGGCCAGAACTTGCTGACCTCCCATGAATATTCACCAGGATTTACCATAAGCCTGATTCTCTTCTGTCCATCTCAGAGGATACTACAATCTGGATCTGAAGTGTACAAATTACTGATCATTGGTTCTTCACATGTCCTTATCAGTTAACTGATCTCATACACAAATTAACAGAGACAAATCTTGATATGCTGCGCTGAACTGAAAAGCCCTGCCCAAAAACAACAAAGGAGCAACATTTAGAACTCCAAATGGATACTTCAATTTAGCTGACCGACTAAACGAATAGCTGAAATTATGCACAAGATTTTAGCATGATTGATGTTTTCTAAAAGGGTGATCTAAAGGCATAAAACCTTTCACAACCTCTACAACCCAGAGATTCCGGGGAGGAAACAAGAAGACTTGCATAGGTAAACTTGGATTTTGGCTTCTAGAGGAAAAACAAGTGTTGCTCCTGAAAAATGACTGAACACGCCAGTCTACAAGTCTACACTTTGGGAGCCAGATCTTGCTAAAATCCAAGCAGTGAGAAGCAAGCTTTTGCTATAAGATATTACAAACCTTGGCCAGAGAAAATGACCTGCCACTGCACTGTCTGAGCTAGATCTCACTCGGATTCCAAGTGCTAGCTTTTTTATTGCAAGATACTAGAAATCAAATGCTCAGAGCTCGAATTAACTTGGCCCCAAGCTCGAATTCAGGGGCGGAGCCAGTAAAGGAAATGGGTCCAATAATTTCTGCAAAAAAGAAAAAAATGTAGGCATGACATAATTGTAATTGGATCAGATCAGATCCGAATACAAATAGCTCCAGCTAGGGTATGGGCGCTCGGTTTCGCACAGCAAGAACGGACGAGAAGGGGTGGGCGTACCTGGTGGGTGCTCGTCGCCGGCGCAGTGCCGAAGATGGAGACCTGGGCACCTGGCGTAGGGCGGCGGCACAGTCGTCGCCACTAGACACAGCGAGCGGGGCACGGGAGAACCACGAGAGAGAGAGAGAGAGAGAGAGAGAGAGGGAGTACTCGAGAGGGACTGCAGTGGGGCCCTGGCGATGTGGCAGGAGGAGCGTGATGGAATTCAGCAGGAGCACGGATAGATAGACAGCAGGCGCTGGGCGGGGTCGCGAAGCGAGGATTCACGGCGGCGGCGCGAGCAAAAGGACGGAGCAGCCGAGGGAGGAGTCCGCCGTCTCAAAAGAATGGGCTTTTTACCGTGTGCCATTATAAAAGATTTAAATGATATATGTACCATCGAATTTTTAAAAAGTTTCTCACCACCCTTGTCTAAAGTTTTTTTCGCCTGAATGCCACTCTCGTCACCTTACCGTTTGTTTTTAACAGAGCTGGCAGGCAACTAGACACAAAATGACTCCTTTGCCCATTGTTGTGTCCGATCAATTCCCCATCGTCCATGGGCTTCTCGTTGGACTCTCTGGTTCATTCCCCACAGCTATCCAAACCCTAAGCAGGCTAGCCACTCAGGTCGGCGGGGAGGGAGCTCGCGGGTGAGGCGCGGCCGCTGCAGGTGGTTCGCGCGTGCGGGGAGGATCCACGCGGGCGCGGGCTTGCGCGCAGGGAAACGAGTCGCGGCGCGGTGCGCTTCTACAGGGCTTCGCGTGGGGCGGGCGAGATGGTGTAGCGGCAGAGCGGAGACAAGCGGGCGCGAGCGGGGGCACTCGCGGCCCCAGGGCGCGAGCACGGTGCCCAGGCAGGCAGGCTCACGGGCCCTGAGGAGCAGAGGACCAGTGGAAGCACTTGGTGGCACTCGCCATCGTCGCAATCCTCGGCCTCGTCCTCGTCACCAGCCCCGCCGGTTCGACGCCGCCGTCGCAAAGAAGGTGAAGCCTCCCCTTTCTCACGCGCCCAATGCTTAGGAATGAGAGATTGCTGCCGGCTTGCCGCTGTGGCTCAAGCGTTAGTCCTCCTTGATTGGGCTGAGGAGCTGACGGGATGGAAGGATCTGTTCATGTTTTTTCGGCCTGGTACACGGAAACGACGTAATTTTGGTTTTGGGCCTTTCGATCTGCATATGTGCAGTTGAATTACGGATGTATGTATCCGTGATGTGGAGGTTGGAATATTTCATTATCTGAAAATCTGGGTAGTTGAATTGCCATAGTGATCTGCAGATTTGGAGGGAGCTGAAGTAGAATAATGTGTGCATGTACTTATTTCAAGTTTCTTCTTGCTAGCTGTACGCTGTTGTTGGATGTGATGTTCTAGTGTACCATATGTATCGCAACCACTGCCTGATAGACTTGTATTAGCAACTCAAGGTACTATGTGGCAACCACTGCACGTTGCTTCAGGTGCGCAGGCAGGCGGGCTCACGGGCCCTAAGGAGCAGAGGACCAGTGGAGGCGCATCCTGAGGACCAAAGGAGCAGAGGAGGGAGTTATTATTGTGGATTCATAAAAGATGGTGGACGGACGACCAGCTTGGCTTCCAGATGGGTGAGTGTCCCTTTTCTTTCTCAAATGCATACATTAGTTCCATGTTTTGGTGTTGTTTGGACTAAATTGAACTGCATAGATGTTAGTAAATCATATTTGTTCATGTGTAGGAATGACATCGAGACCAGTTTCAATCTAGAAATCAGGATAATTAGTCCAACTATGCGAGGACCATGGTATGGCATTAATAAAGTTGTTGATTCAGACACCACAAATTTTAAAGACCTTGTTGATGAAATTCTAGATCAGTTTCCTTACGGGTATGGTGATGTAGTGAAGCTGTTCTATTTCTGTGCTGATAGCAAGTCCAACATACAAATTCATTCAGACCAAGAGTTAATGCATATGTTCGCGAAACATATGAGCTCCAAGTGTTGTTGCATGTCAATTGCATATCATAAACATGATGTTGATCTACTAGAAATCCCACTATGGGACAATGTTGACATCCCATGCACCCCATCAATGCCAGCCCCTAGCTATATAGAACCTAGCAAAGCAACCCAAACTGGGACTGCTACAGAACCAGATGATGACATGGTAGATGCTGAGGATACTTATCTTAAGAATCCTGAACCAGAAAATGAACATGTGGGGGTTGATGAGGAAGGTTTATACCTTGACATAGTACCTGCTTCTCATGCAAATGTTGACACAACTGACAAAAAGGATAAAGATTATGATTCAGGTTCAAACTCATAAGTCAGCTAAAGGAGCAAAGTAGGAACCTTGACATTGATGTTGTGACTAGCTCACTTGATGGCATTGCAGAGGTTATGGCAAGGGGAAGTTCTACTTACAGGTTTGTTGTGAACCTAAAGGAAAGAACATGCTCTTGTAGAGCATGGGATGTTTCTGGATTACCATGTAAGCATGCAATTGCCTACATCACCTCTATACCTGGAGAGAAGATAGAAGATCATGTGGACAACTACTACTCTGTACAAAGCTTTAGGGCTACATATGATGGTACAATCCCTTCTATACAAGACAAATTCATGTGGCCCAAAAAATAACTTGGTTTCTTCCTGCATCGTTGAAAGCTCTAGTTTGGTTTTGGTGAATTGATGAAACCCTAAGTGCTAACCTAGTTTATCAAGTGATCATGAGATAGGTAGCACACTTCAAGTGGAGAAGCTAATGAAGATTATAGCATGACAATGGTGATGTCATGGTGATGATCAAGGGCTTAAACTTGAAAAGAAGAAAGAGAAAAACAAAAAGCTCAAGGCAAAGATATAACTTGTAGGAGCTATTTTGTTTTGGTGATCAAGACACTTAGAGAGTGTGATCACATTTAGATTTGATAGCCGTACTATTAAGAGGAGTGAAACTCGTATCGAAATGCGGTTATCAAAGTGCCACTAGATGATCTAACTCATTGCATATGCATTTAGGATCTAGTGGAATGCTAACACCCTTGAAAATGTTTGTGAAAATATGCTAACACATGTGCACAAGGTGATACACTTGGTGGTTAGCACATTTGAGTAAGGGTGGAGAAGTTAGAAGTGAAATGGAGTTGGTCGCAATGATGCTGACATCGGTCAACTGACCGGACGCTGGGTCGCTCAGCGACCGAACGCTGAAGGGCTGCGTCCGGTCGTATGGTCGGTCGGCACAGTAATTAGGGTTAAGTACCGGACGCTGGGATGTGTCCGATCAAGCATGACCGGACGCGTCCGGTCGGCAAAAACTAGTTTTAGACCCTTACTGTAAACGACCGGACGCTGAGAGTTCAGCGTCCGGTCAACTCTGTTGGAGCGTCCGGTCAACATGTCGACCGTTGAGATCAAACGTTTCCTGTTGAACGCAAGAGACACGTGGCCGCCATCGGGCGACCGGACGCTAAGGAGCAGCATCTAGTCAGTTGGACCAGAGCGTCCGGTCAGCCCGCACTGTACCCAGTGAAGGGGTACAACGGCTCTATTTCGTGGGGGCTTCTATTTAAGCCCCATGGCCGGTTCAAGCTCACTCTCTTGGTCATTTGCATTGACATAGCAACCTTGTGAGCTTAGCCAAAGCCCTCCCACTCATCTCCATCATTGATTCATCATCATAGTGAGATTAGGAGTGATCCAAGTGTATTGCTTGAGTGATTGCATCTAGAGGCACTTGGTGTTCGTGTTTCGCTGCGGATTTCGCTTGTTGCTCTTGGTGGTTGCCGCCACCTAGATGGCTTGGAGCAGCAAGGATCGTTGAGCGGAGAGTGGTGATTGTCTCCGGCTCCGATCGTGGTGATTGTGAGGGGTTCTTGACCTTTCCCCGATGGAGCCGATGGAGCGCCAAAAGGTACTCTAGTGGATTGCTCGTGGCTTGTGTGATCCTCATCTTGTGTTGGTTGTGCGGCACTCTATTGAGGGTTTGGCGTGTGATGCCAATTAGCGCGTGAACCTCCAAATGAGTGAATCGCCACAACGAAGACTAGCTTGCCGGCAAGCAAGTGAACCTCGGTAAAAATCATTGTGTTCATCATTAATTCTGAGGTGATTAGTCTTCATTGTTATTCATCCTTGTGATTGATTGGTTCCTTCCTCTACACAACGGTATAACCTTCTTGATCACTCTCTTTACATTACCGCAAACTAGTTGTCAAGCTCTTTAGTGTAACTAGTTGTGAGAGCTTGTTTGCTTGGTTGGTGTGGCTCTTTAGTTAGTCTTTGAGAGCACACTAACATAGGGTAGTGTCTTTGCTATTGTGTGGATAAACACTATCTAAACTAGAATTGTGGTAGGTGGCTTGCTTTTGAGTAGGCTAGCGCAATACTCGCTTCGCCTCATAATTGTCTAACCATTTTGTTAAGTGTTGTTGTAGAAATTTTATTAGGCTATTCACCCCCCCTCTAGCCATTAGGACTTTTCAATCGTCCATTGTTGAAGTCAACGGCTAGTAGGAGAAGGCAAAATAGATACAAGGGCGTAGCAGAGGGTGGCAGCAAAGGAGGCAAGGGTAGGCATCAGTGTCCGATCTATCAGCAATATGGACATCATTGGTACACTTGTAAGGATGGTGACCCAGCAGACATAGCAGCAATGCTTGCTGAAAGGTAACATAGAAGTGCCAATTTATTCTGCAATTATTTCCTTTTATAGTGCCAATTTATTCTGCAATTATTTCCTTTAGTGGTAGAAGACCATGTTCCTGTTCCATTTCTGTTCGCAGCAAGTCTTGCTTCTACTTGTGCTCGTGCAAATGGCAATGCCTTTGTCTTCTAAGTTGCAGTTCAAGTACATTCTAGACACAAACTTGCATAACTTGAGGAACATAATGATAGTGTCAGTAACCTTTGTACCTAATATGGGGCATAGAACCATGGAACTTGATCATCAGATTATGCTGTGGGCTTGATCATCCCAACTCTACTTCTACCCTTACTGATCTACACGGCCCCAATTCATAGTCTGTTATTTCATAGTGAGACTTTGTTGTTATTTTGACTGTTTGCTTGCCCAGTATACTCTGAGGCTATATCCATTGTCTGTTATCATTTATGCATTTGAGACTATAATTACTGGATGTTTACATTGTTGCTAACCTATCTGTCCATGCAGAGGTCCACCTAAAAAGAAGAAAAAGAAGATAGAACTAGCTACTACTGAGACTAGCATTGTGCCTGCAGCACCACAAAGGATGGCCTTTCCAGTTCTACCTACTGTTGTGGATCTATCAAAGAAAAGGAAGAACAAATCATCCTCATCAACTCGTGCGAAGAAACAAAAGAGTACTTCCAATACTTCAACTACTGAGGCTAGTGACCCCTCCGTGAGGTAAGCTAATGTCCTATAATTGTCTTTTCACCACTTTAATTGATAAGCCAACTGTTTTGTACTCATGTCTCTTTTTTTTAGAGGATCTGGAACAGGATCAAATCAGCTAGACCCTTCAGGATCAAGTGAGCAGCACACAGCTGACAAGAGTGCAAGTCAGCACCAGCACAAGAAGAAGAGGGCCATTTCAAAAAAAATTGACTCCAAACAAAGGTAGTCCAGCCATGTCAACCCGCAGCAAGGCCCCTAGTTCCCCTTCTAGTCTGGCCATGGGAACTAGAAACAAGAAAAAACTTGATCTGTAATGAGTTTGCATCTCTGTAGCATGCTTTTGTAGTGACCATACAATGTTTAAACTAGCAATGAGGTCAATGTGACCATCTTTTGTGTGCAAACTTGATTCAGTAATCAAGCTGACTATGCACGTCATGATAAATTTGGACCTCTATTATGCCTGAATGTACTTAGTTTAAATGTTTATTGTGGTTGTCGCAATTATCGAGTATTTTGGATGCATTTCAAATTTATTATAATTATTAAAGTTTACCACGTGCACACACAAGCTGTTACCGTGAATTTTTCATAATGGTATAGAGAAAAATGCGTAGTTTTTGGATCACAGGAAGTGTTACAGTGGCATATGAGGAAAGAATGAAAATTTTGATGCATTCTATAACTGAGGGCAAAAGCGTCTTTTCCGTTGGGCGTTAGCTACTGTTAGAGGCAAAATAGACGGAAGTGGTACACAGGTAAAAGAAACTTTAGACAAGGGCACTGAGAAACTTTTCAAAATTTTAATGATACGTAGGTCATTTGGATATTTTATAATGGCACACAGGTAAAAAGCCCCAAAAGAATACCGACTGTTCGGACCTTGGCAGCACAAACGGGCTTTGGGGCCCAGAAACCCCACCAAGCGAGGATTCGGTGTGCATGATGGCTTCAAGTTCATATAAAACGAGCTGGCACGATGGCATGCTTCAAGTTGATTATAAGTTTATTGGCCATGTTCACTTGAAGGAATTTGGAGGAATTTGGATGAATCTGGAGGAATTTATGAGAGAGTGAATAGTGAAAACCATCCATGTACAGTGAAAACCGGCTGGTTTTCACACCAGCCGAACTGCCCCTATAACTGTCCTACGTAAGACGATGTAATTGGTGGACGGTGTTCACCAACGCGGAAGACCAAAAGGCACTAAAAAACATTGCTACATATATCAACAATCTCGTAGATCGTCTCGTACAAAATCATGTAGAATTTTTTATGATGTAGAGAGAAAAAGGCTAAAAGAAAGTCGTCATCGTTGTGTGAAACAATCGCCTCACATTCTAAAATCTAGTTTACAATTGGTTGAGAGGCTCACGGGGATGGGACAAGGCTACCCTAAAACTACGACGCTTGGATTAGAGTCACAAGAGATAGAACCGTCACTCAGAAAGAATGTTCGTCAAAGATTTAGGCCAAGCCTATCCCTCCAATACGAGGAGGAGATAGACTCGCTTCAGGTGTCCACAAGCAGAGCTTTGGCACGGGATGACAGGAGGCAGCAGTGGACCCAGAGCGGGGAAGGAGCATAGCTCCGATGAACTTAAGGGCGGGGCAAAGCTCTTCCTCTCCCACATCAAGTGAAAGGTCTGATAGAGTGAGGGAGTGCGGCGCTTGGCAAGTTCATGGCACTCTCTAGGCCACGCTCCTCACGCATTAGCCGGCTACCGAGGCAGGTCGGAGATGCACAAGGGTGGCCCACGACTGACAGGTGAGTCCCGCGCGAGGAACCGGATCTACAATTTCCCTGTTCATTTCCCTGAAATTTGGCTCAAGCATGCAACTTGCTCAAGCAGCCTGGTACAAAACTGGTACCGAATAAGCAACAAAACCTTTCGCACTGTTACACTGCAATCAAAACTGTGCTGTTGTACATATAATGACATATTTTATAAATTTTGGACAAGAACTGCTACTCTTTTTTTCTCTAAGGGGGTGCATCTCAAGTGAACACAAAATCATTCAGGATCCAACAAAACAGTCAAAGCTCACTGTACTTTCTTGCTAGGGATTCTGCTTTGTGCTCGCTGCCAGCAGTCACAATATAACCAGCTCCAATCTGAAAAATGGGAGATTGAAGAAATTACTGAATAAGACACTAAATATGAATTTAAGCTTTGCATCCTTTTCAGTTCACAAACTGGGAAAGCAGCTGCACTCCACATGATAAGACCGTCACTGGGCAACTAAGGAGCTCCACTCCTGATCAAGATTAAATCACTATGGACCTTGACAGTCCAAAAAACAAACTTTTGGCCACTAATGGTTATTTTTTCTACTTCCTCCGTTCCAAATTATAAGTTGCTTTGATTTTTGTGGTACATAGATTAGACATACGTTATATCTGGATACATAGCAAAATGGATGTACCAAAAAAGTTAAAGTGACTTATAATTTACGGAGGGAGCATTAAATAGACCTAGTAAGACTGACACAATGGAAGATATTGCTGGCCAATTCTTGTGCATGCATTTTAAAATGTCCCTCTCTTTTTGCTACAGGGATTACAGAAGAGAGTACCTGGCAATCTTTCAGAACAGCCCGTTCTTGCAGTTGAACATTATTACATACAACAGAACCTTGGATGTGGCAACCATCTTCAATAACAACGTGATTCATCACAACAGAGTTGACAATCTGCAGCATGGGTGGAAATGATTTCTTTCATGAGAAGGAAACAAAGAAGCTTAACCCAGAATGGAACTCAAATCTGGCATGGATATCTAAAGCAAAACAGTAATTCAATAAAGCATCAAGATATAATTGCAAGACAATCACAAAGGATACCTTACAGAGAACAAACAGATATTATCAATTGCATCTTGCTAGTTAACAGAATCTTTGAAAGGTTTATGAACATTGACTCCTTTTCCAAGGAATACAGCATAATGGCAAAGAATAATGGTATAGAAATATGGATACCTATGCCTCTGCAAGGAAGGCTTAAGGAACACTCTTAAGCCTAAGCAGGCTATATCTAAAAGAACACTACTGGTTACAAATACAACCAGTTTCTGTACCCTGTAATGCACACCGAACATGCCAATTCCAAGTTTTGCTACATAAGCCAGCAAGTACAACTTTTTAACATGATATCAAGGTAGTAATTTTTTTAAACCTAGAGCATACAAAAATCATTACAACGAAATAACAAGTCACACTGGAATTACCTTTACATTGGAACCAATTCGGCAATGACGACCAATCACGGATCGCTTCACACTACACTTGTCACCTAGCTGTGAACCCTCAGCAAGAATACAATGTGGTCCTATCTAAACAAACATGAAATACAACAAAATAAGCCAAAATAGAAATTGTAACCATTTCAAACATCAAACATCATGCAGAATTGGATGAAAAAAAAATCTAATTATTAACGTACCAAAAGCAATTTATTACTACCTCTGAAGTCAACTAGATAATCTAGACTGCCAACCAAACATTGTAGAGTTTGATAATTGTCATGCATTAAAAAAGTCTTATATTTGTCACATGAAAAACCATTATTAACCTCTCAATAAAAGTACTTTCATGTCATGATCCCTCTTTAAATGCTTGCCAACATGGCAAAGTAATCACAATTTTAACTGAAGCATACTGATACTGAAATCCCACAAATGAAAGATCAATATTATCTTAGTTAAAGCAAACAAATGAATATTTTTATATATATACGCAACATGGTAGCAGCTAACATAATCACATCCTAAATTCATTTCATGATATGTTCTCTATTTTCAGGCGGCCATCTCATGATGCTAGCTTGCTAGTAGTTCAACAGACTTACTGTAGTCTTTGATCCAAGAACAGAGGATGGGTGGATGATATTGTTTTGTGCAGAGAACGAATAACCAGACAGGTGGTTAGCTTCCCCTATAACCTACAATACAAAATAATAATAATTTAATCATGATTCGATAGTGGTGCATGTGACAAATAATTCCCTGTAGAATGAAATCCTTACATCTCGATTGATATCACAATATGACTGAATTGAGTTCAAGCGGTGACAGTATTTGCTTTTAGTAGCAATATAAGCACAGCACCTATGTCCACCACTTGATCTTGATAGTACATCCTGCTTGAAAGCAGATGGTGCAATGACACGATGCTGCGACAAACAATGCAAATTACCACTGGACTGAACAGCACTACTCCCAGTTTCGTTAACCGCTGTTCCACTGCCACCTGATGGAGCTGATCTCTGTTCAATTTTACAACAGTTAAATACTGCTTCAGACAAAAGTGTTACATGTATACATGTTATTAAGCATGAGCATACCAATTGACTCCTAACTAAATACGGGAGGACTTCAAGTCTAATGCTACGGTATGCTTCCTTCTGTTCCAGTACGTCCTGTAATATTGTCCTGTGACCAGTAGTAAATTATGGCAAAATCTATGGCTTTAGTGTGAGCATATAAAAGAACGATCAAATAAGACATCACAAAAGGTTAAAAAAAATATAAACTAACCTCTTAAAAGCATAAAGATGTGCATCCATTAGGTCACTTCGAATTTCCATCTAACAAAAGAAGGATAGCATATTTAGTTCAACTTATAGTTCATCAAACCATTCAAACTGAGTGCTTTTCTGAATTTAAATTAAACCAAATAATTACAGCCCAATTAACATGACTGTTACTACTTCCCATAAAAATTTGATATGAACATCCAACAAAAATGCAATTATTATAAAAATGATAGCATCCTTGCAACTAAGCTATCAAGGGACCGAGGCCATCTTAAAAAGGAAAAAGAACTTGACCACAGGGAGAATACTTCACCCTGGCTTTGCCTTTAAGGAGTGCCAGTGCCCAAACCTGGCTGGCTAGAAAACTCGCTGAAACCAGTTCTCATGAAAGCTGGCTGGTGAGTGGCGAGCCTCTCTACTGGAGGTTCTACCAATTGAGCTATCATTCAGTTCCAAGAACAGATCATCCATAAAGGGACGATAAGTTTCTTCACTTTCTTCCTTAGAAGAGTATGACTCCTATATTAGCAGTTGTTGTGTTACTTGTAAACAAATAATGTACACAGACAACAAAGAAAGAATGAATGAGATTTACAGACTTCTCACAGCTAAGTTGTGCTTTTGTGAAGTTTAAGGTTATATCAGATTGCCTCAGCAATCAATAAAATTTGACAGACTCAATACTTTTCATCAAGTAATGTGTCCATAGCTAAGGCACTAAAGTTTTTGCCCAAAATGTCTTGCGATACCAACCCACAGGCCACAACTTTGTTAAAAGGAGGTTTTACAAATCAAAAAATAAAGGGTGAATTAAGCTTTGAAATACATTTATATTTGGTAAAAGTACATCCTATACCAGTGCCCATGATGAAGGCACACAGGAGCAAAAAGAACCAAAATAAAATAAAATACCTCACTTCAACTTAGAAATGCGAAGTCATTGGATTATGTACATTATTGACTTTCAAGACCTGCTAACCATAACATAAGACAGAACAGCAGAAAACAAAGTAACAAGATTACTCCATGCACCCCAAAGATAATCATATCAAAAAAATAAAGGAATGCCCAAACTCCAAAGGAACGACCATACCAGATACTGTTCAATGTCATAATCCAACAACACAGCATTATGAACATGATTAAAAGGCCAGTATATGAAATAGAGAAGACAAATAGTAAAGACATGCATTTTATAATTTATATAGGAGAACATTGTTGAAAGCTGAAATAGACTTTCTGAAAGTTTCCATTTTTCCGATGCTTCCAATGGAAATGAAGAGGTGTGAGTTCTTAATTATTACTTATCAGATTTGTGCAACTCATCATTTGTGCTTGACTGTCATCATTTGTGCTTGACTGTCAGTATAAATAGCAGCTACTTTGAGTCTGTAAAGCTAGCTTATCACTGTGTGAACATCGAATTATTTTAGTGAGAGGTATAGTGCTAAATCTAATAGCAATATAGCACAAGATTTTCCCCATGTTACAAATACTCCACAGTTGCCATGCCTAAGGGGTGTTTAGATCTCAGGGCTAAAAATTAGTCATCGTGCAGTAATAGGCTAAATGTGAACTAATTTTTCTAATGGCCTCTAACGGTCTAACCATCAATTAATCATCATTAATTTTTTTAGCCTATGGTTAGTCCTTATTTGGCATCCAAAACCCAGGATTAGTTTTTACTCCTGAGATCCATACACCACTCCGAGTGCCTATGACAAGAACCCAATCGTCCAGCAATACTCCTATATCTTATATGCCCATGGGCCGCCGATTTGTCTATCTAAATCACTGCAAGGACAGCCCAGTTGCAAAAATTTGAGACTGACACAACCTACGTTGGTCTGTTTGTTTTTCAAGAATCATGATGCATAACAATGTCAACATAAGTATAGCACTGAAACTCGAAATTCCTCAGAAACAAATGTAGCTGACTTCATAGAATAGCTGCCTTACCTGACCAACAGCCTGTATTTTTCTTTTATGAACTTGAACATCTTTTTCAACATCAGTTCCTACAGGTGACATTGACAGGTATGAGAATCATGCATGCATGACATTACTAGCCTTCTATTACACTTAATGAAATCACAGTATGCAAACCTGACACGATATGCAACAAGAATTGTTTACTCCTGTCCAGCCCTACTATGTTCAAACGATTTGGTTTTTTAGCTTTATCCTTCCCACTAGAAGAAGCAGTGTCTGAAGGACCACTAACAGGAACAGAACATAGTAAAGCAGTAACAGCTGCACCATTTCTTCTATGAGTAGCAGCAACAGCCCCAGGCAACACATCTGTTACCAGGTCACCGCTAACTACCTATTCAAACACAGCTCAATTTGTTAGAATCATGCAACATTTTGTCAACATTGGCATAGTATGAAATCACAAAAATTACCAAAATATCATTTGCCGTCAGTCGCTTTGAAATAGCTCGTAATGCACCAGCACTTCCAAGGTCTTCAGAAACCACAACTACCTGAATACAAACAAGAGTTACTTCCACAAACAAAATGAAAATATGTTCCCCTACAGTAATTCAATTGTTTGTCAATGAGATTGAGCTTCTAGTATACCATAAATAAACAAATATCAATCAAAGAAAACAGGAATTAGGAGAGAACTTTATAAAAACAAGAATGAACTCAAGAAGTTGAAGTTACTAGAAATAGAATCATATATTATACTGACTTTATATATAATATAACATGAACAGAAACATCCATGGGCTTAACGATTAGCATTGATGAAAAAAGGAAATAAGTTAGAACAAAGACATGCTCACAAGATATTTAAATTTTAATGGAGCTATGTTTGGATTGACATATAGTCCGCAAGCTTCACATTCTCACTTCATCGAAGAAAGTGTTGAAAAAACAACAAAGATTACATTCAAGCATTGGTAAACAAAATATAAATCTGGCAAGATTCAAACTACTAGCCAGCTTAACTCCAACTTTAAACACAAGAAAAAGCAACAATGGGAGAGCACAGTGATAGTGCACTCTTGTTTAAATAACAGTTAACAAATGAACAACATGAAATGGTACTGAGATATAGAGGGAACATTCTTGAAATCAAATTTTCATTTAGAACTAAAGAATTCGTTTATGTTATGCTACATTCATAAATCATAAATATATTAACATCCGTGTTGTAGAAGGCATTCGATTCAAAACTTGGGGAGCGATTGGCTGCTGCCTAGTGCCTCATCTCCACTTAGGTGGCTAACTAGCATGAAAGGAAGTCGTAGCCAAAAAGGATAGGAGCTCGCTCAAAAAGGACAGTAGGGGAGGCCCAGCAACACCTAAGTGGCACCCTCTCCAACGCTGATTAGCCTTCAATAATCGTAATATCAGCATCTCAACAACCCAGACAAACAGGTATCAGGTATGATAGAATATCCACGGTTCAAAACCAGTTTGTTTAAATGAAATTCCACACACAACACAAGAGAAAATTTTACAAAAAAAAAATCATATATAGTCACAATATAAACATTGCAGGGATGAGGTAACCTGCCTCCATAGACAGCCTACCATAACAATGCTAGTAGATGGGTGCCTAGTCAAACTAACTCAAAATCCACATGAACAATAATCTAATCTAAGAACTGAAACATTCACCTAATACCTAGTTCTAAAGGCTTGTTTCGGTTCTGCCATGAAAATGTATCCAACTAATTTATCTTCATGCATCCTTAGAACAAATTTATATGCTTGTTTCTAGGATATTCTCCAATTACGTATCACCCTTATAGCACTAACACAAAGGCAATACCCCAAGTAACCGAGCATTGGGCATTGCAATCTCAGACGCCGAATCAGAACCAAACTCACCTCCACTCGAAGCCGATCCAGGTACGCGCTGGATACCCAAGCGTCGACAAGCTGCGCTGCCTCCTGCCCCTCAACCACCTGCACCACACCACATCAGCCAAACAATATCCTGCTCGTGGCTGGCTTGGGAAGTTGGGACCACAGCCGTGACGGGAGAAAGAGAAGCGGAAGAGCGAGGAGCTCACCACGATGAGGTCCTTGAGGTCGCTGGCCTCAAGGAGGTCCAGCGCGTAAGAGAGCACGGGGCGGTTGGCGACCGGGAGCAACGCCTTCGGAACGTCCTGCGCAGTGAAGAGGAGGAAGCTTAGGTAGAGGTTAAGACGCGGGACTAACATGGATGAGGTGAGGTGGGATGGGGAAAAGGAGAGAGAGGGGGGATACCACCTTGGAAACGAGGGGCGACAGTTTCTCGGAGTCGGAGGTGCCGCCGGCGAGGACGACGACCTGGAAGTCCATCTGCGGCGAAACTGCGGTGGTTGAGGGGGTCGCCGGCGCGTTGGACAGCCCCTTGACGACGCCTCTCGACTTGGTACTAGTGCTAGTGTTAGGAGCGAGAACCGGGGAGGAGAGGATGAGGCGGCGAAGGAGGACAGCAAGACGGAGTCGTGCGCGGTGGCGGCCTGCCAGGCGGCGGCGAGCGTCTCAAGCGTCGGCCGTGGCGGCGCCGATGCCCGATGGGGAGTGGGAGACTCTGGAGGCTTGGGGCTGCAATTGCCAAACTGGGCCTTTTCCTTATCGTCGGGCCGGGCTTTCGTACTGTGCAACGAACTGGGCCCCGTAACAGAATAGAGAGACATGCGCGAGACTTTTACAGTGAGTAAAAAAATTGTAATGCCTTTTTTTAGTAATAGTTTGATATCAGCAAGTTAGCACCAATCGTAAAAAATGTGGAATTATGCAAATTTTCATTAAGGCCCCTTTTATATCCTTAGAATTAAATTCATTATAATAATTATAATTTAGACACATATTAATATCAAATTCAAAGCCAAATAACCTAATATGAAAGAATAAGTTAGAGTTGAAGAGGAAAGAGGACTTGAGCCTGAGCGGTTTACGCCTCCCGTCCAACCAATTTGATCTAATAATAAGCTCTAAAAGGTCTTTAGGAACGACGGATTTGGTATTGTTATTGCATACCTTGAAGCAGTGATGTCCGTATCAATATGGTCTAAAAAAACTATGGAAAAGACTAGCACCCGGACTCTCGGACATCCGGACACGGTGTCAGTCCGGACACCCGCGTCTGTTGCATGCCCACGCGTATGCATGCAGCTCCTGCCCCGCCCGCCCACCCACTGCTGTTGCGCTTGGCCCGCGCTACTACCGCCCTGCCCGCGCACTATACTACTACGGCTCGGCCCCGCCTGTTGTTGCGGTACGCATGCGCCTGCGCATCCACGTGGGGGCCGTCGCGCCCGCTTCGCTTCCCACGCGCACGCGGGGGACCGCTGCACCCGAGGGGACCACCTCCACCTGCGCCCACTTCCCACACCCAGACATGCAATACTTGGAACATAAAGCATTTGCTGCAACATACGTTCGAAACAGATGAAACATTTACAACATACGCTTGCAACATATGTGAATGACCACTACAACATATGCAACATCCAGATAAAACATTTGCAACATACGTTTGAAACAACTGGAACATTTGAAACATACACTTGCAATATACGTGTATAGCCAGTACAACATTCAGATAAAAACACTTGCAACATATGTTTGAAACAGCTTAAACATTTGAAACAATACTTGCAATATACGTGTATAGCCACAACATATGCAACACCAGATCTACTTTTGCAACATCCCGATAAAACATATGCAACATACATCTGAAACGCATGAAATATACGGTTGCAACATATGCTCATCTACTTGCTGCCCCCTAATGGAGGCTTGTTGACACGGAGCTCGAGATCGCCCACGGTCAACAGCAGATGGATCGCGACCGTGGCGGGAGGCGCGAGACGCGGGGGAGCAGCAGCGCGAGGCGCGAGATGCGGACGAGGGTGCGAGGCACAGGGGAGGGTGCACAGTGCGAGGCGTGGGGCATGCGGGTCGGTCCCGTCCGGAAAATGACGGACGCCCTAAGGATATCATTATCTAAAAACTATACATTGTTTCATTTTTCCATACGTCTCAACGTAACATAGGGAAATAGACCACGGAATGCAAAGTTACAGTATTTTGATATCAGCACGGGCATACAACTAGAACTGAGAAGAGTTGAAAAAATATCTAATATGAAACATTGCTCAAATTCTGTTCTGTTTAGTCTCACATTAGAAGCTGATGTTTTTTTTTAGAATAATAGAAGCTGATGGTTATGAGCGCAACATATAAATAGACAACCCTCGTATAAGATAGACAACCCTCGCATATCAAGTTAGTCTTTTAATTTGAGTTAGTCGTGATGTGTTTGGTTTGTGGTGGCTTCAGTGGACCTGCCCATGAGAGGTGCATGAGTCATGAATATGGCGAGCTAGGCCAAGTATCGCACTAACAAAAATCAATCACATCATAATGCATCTTCTTCTCTCTATTTTCAGCCCGACTGTAGCTCGTATTTCTCACAAATTCCTACGTGTAGCCGAACTGCCGAAAACAGCTCATAACTACTGTTCGTATTAAAAACATGAGCAGCCGATGTTTTCTGATCAGCCTCAACACTTTAAGACCATTTCACTCAAATATATGCTATGTATAAGTATAACGGATGTTATATAGGCCCTGTTCGGCTTACCCCATATTCGGCTTGTTCCGCTTCTTTTTTCAGCCGGAACAGTGTTTTTCTCTCACAACAATTCAGCCGGAACAGTGTTTTTCAGCCAGTTTCAGCCAAGTTTCAAACCAGCGAACGGGGCCATAGTAAGAAGCAAACTAAAACACTATGATTTTGCCTGCAAAAGTACATCAATTATAACAACCTGTACTTTCTTTGTATTCCTACCATGAAAAAAGGTCACATAAATATCCCATGGAGCTTCGCTGAAAACATCACCAATGACCAAACCTACTCCAGCTACAAGCAATCCCATGCCAAAAAAAAAGGAGTCATTGGCGACATGACAAAGTGAGGCCAGTAGTAGTACTCCACATTTTGAGATTGCTACTACTCTCTAGTGAAGGCAAATCAAGAACAAGAACAAAACTAAGCTGTGACTCCGTTAACCCCCTGCGACTAGGATACTGAGCGCCTTGTGATCCGTGATTGCGTGGACTTCGCCTCCTACGGGTTCACGGACCCAGGGCTCTCCGATGTGTCTGAGCTGCTGTTCTCACCGGCGTTTGTTTTCCCAGACCAGAGCTTGCTCAGTATCTTCTTCGGCATCAGCATCCCCTTTGCTTTCCCTGCAGCGCTCTTGTCATTGCTGTTCTTGTTGATGTCACTGCTGCCACTGCTCCTCTCGCTTCCACCGCTGTTGTTGGCGAGCCTCATTGACCTCAAAGAGTTGATGTCACTCGATGGCGGGACCCCACATTCCTCCTCCGTTGTCGTTGTCGCAGCTGACCTGGAGCTGCCAATAGAGTTGCCATTCTCTCTGGGAAGAAGCGAGCGAACAGCAGATGGGAGCTCAGATGAAGGGTCGCTCCTTGCAGAAGCAATTGATGCCCGGACTTGCTCAAAGAAGAGAACTTGAACAACCACGCGTAAGGGGAGACGCTCATTCTGCACGGCGTGCATGCACGCATCCTGTGACAGCTGCTTGCAGTCCATCAGTCCGCATAATTTCTTCTTTTCGCTCTTTGATAGGCTGGGGTGCTCCTGTAAGCATGGAAAGCAGTGTTAAGTATTCAAACTCCCTACAATGGGAGCACTTGGTGGAAACACAATGAGATACCTTCAGATACATGTCAATGGCACGATAGAGCCCGTCATGTGTTGGCCGGGGTAGAGAAGACACCATTTCAGCAAGTGCGATCAACTTTGGAAGAGGAAGGTTGGGATCTTTGGCGATCTCAGCAAGATATCCATCGATCAGCTTTGCAACTGCCAGTTTTGACGTGCTGGAAACAGATGTCACATTCTCAATCTCCACGATTTCTTCATCATCTTGAATTTTTTCCTTAACACTATCACTATTCTGTAACATGAATTCTTCCACTATTGCCATGATCAGGTCTATGCTGTACACATTGCTTTCATCAGTATTTGGTGGTATAAGAAGGTCTGCAACTGAAGCTCCATCCAATTGTGTGCCTATTCTCTTGATCAAGTTAACGCGATGGGACTCCCCAGATTCCAGCAAACATGCAGCTCTTAGCAGCTTAAGAAGAAAACCACATGACACTGAGCCTTCCTCAGCAGGCATGAGAAATATAATAGCATCAAGAGCTGCACGACGTTTTGTGCAATCAACTCCATTGCTCACAGCATCTTCAAGGGAGCCAAGCAGGCGGCGGTATGCGTAGGCCCTCAATGCTTCTCCGATGACAACAGCTGGTGTGCTTCCCTTTGCCTTGATGGTCATGATCACCCGCTTGTACAAATCCACTTCAAGCTCACAAAGGTCCTCAACCCACCAGTCACTAGGGACCATAGGTTGCTTCCTAACACCATTCCAATGTGAATCAGTACCATTCTCAGATGGGAGTTTCTTTCTGTTGTAAGTGTATGACCATTCAACCTCTGATGGATCAATTGATGCCTTCGACGCGATAGAGTCAATGCAGTGGTTGATTACCTTCAAATTTTCACACCAAGGTAGCAGTGACTTTGTGCTCTGTAAAACTATGATCGAGTCCTTCCAAGTGCGAAATACGCTTGATGTCAGAAACACATCAATCTTGTATATGAGGTTTCCTTTGTCAATGGTCTCAAACATTTCTAGGTACTCAGCTGCACAGCGGGCAGCGAGGACATTATATGCATTGAGTGTTACAATCATGCCATAGCAGAACTTAGCACATATTTCAAATGCTGAAGGTCCACCAGGGATGTCAGAGATATCCACTTCATCATTTTTCTCCTCATTGCTTGAAGCAACTAACCTTTGTAGGCGTGAACTCTTTGATAGAAGAGGGAACTGAAAAAAAAATTGCAGGGTATGTGATTATTTTCCCTTTGTACATAAAAAAGCATGTAAACTAGTTGTTTGACACAGAACTATGCTGCATTAGATATGAACCAGCTGCTAAGCAAATGCATCTAGTCAGAACGCAGACACAATTGGCGGAATATGCAGACAAAGGGAGTAGGATGTTTTTATTTTTGAGCAAGTAAAAGGAGTAGGATGTGATGTGTCAATGGTACTCATAACCACACCTAAGATTTTCAGGTGGCACAAAATATAGCTCTACCACAATAAGGTCTACTCTTGTTCAATGCATGCTGAGGCTAATAATGTGTGGAATATAAAGAAGTCAATACCTTGTGAAGATAAAACTTGACATCCCCAATGGATATAACAATGTCTGTTGCCAGCTCTGTCGCAACAAACCTGAAAAGCATGATTGCAAAACATTAGCATTGAAGCTAAGTGATGCAAGTAGAGGAAAGGCAATGGGAGCAAATAAGTGAAGATATTGCATGATAAGCAGAGTTACCCAATGTGAGGCAACATAGTAAGTACACATGTATCATTTATCTAAAATCATGGTAAGATATGTTAGGATAAAAAAACTTGTTATGTGGATGCAATGATTGTTAGATAAATCCTTATACTGCAAATGTTGCAATAATGCAGAGCTGAAATGACGCAACAAAACAAAATCATCGCTCAGCGAATCAGCTAAAGGTGAGATAACAGTGACAGAACATTAGCCTTTTGCCCAAGTACCATAAGCAAAACTAGAAAAAGGCAAAAGCAACTTCAGATATACCAGCAGCGTGTATGACAGGTATAACTAATTTGAATTGACATGTGGTCCAACATATAGATGATTAAAAACTTAGTTCTATCAAAGGTAAAGAGAAATTATTGAGCTCCAGGAATTGAATTTACTTGATGGACCACAATGCCACCAACCAATCCACTTATCCAAAAAGGTAAAAAACAAAGCAAACTAGAGAAAAGAACACCTATGGTTAAATTGTCACAAGCCTCCAAAGTACATAAGAGCTTTAAGAACATATGCCACTGAAAAGAATCAAGGACAACTTAGCGTATAAACAAGATCAGTTATACAGTTAGCCATCTGCATGTCATCATCAGATGCGCTTGCTAGTATTCCAGACCATGAGTTTCATGTTGGTTGTTAAATGAGAGGGTAATCCACACCTTAATAACTAACACACAAGCCACATATAAAACACAGCTGTCAGTCATATAGCTCTGTGAAGATGGAACTAGTCTTAATTTTAATTTTAGCGTTGTTCTAATTCATAACACTAATTTTACACACTTCAAAATTATTGGATGTTCCATGCTAAATTCTAAACTCAAACAAATAGAAAGCAAAGCAAAAGCCCCTATGGATATCGTCACTTCCTTTCCTTCCCATTTAAGAAACATAGCACAGAAAAACTCAGTATGATTGGCCCCTTGAGCAACTCCATTGATTTAAATTTTCTTTTAAACGAATAGTCAAAAAGCAGATCCACTAAATCTTGGCCAAATAGCAGACAAGATGCATATTGAGACACAAATATGTTAAGAAAAATGAATTATAACTGCTGAGACCTATTTCCTATCAAGTGAAATGGATCTTGAAATTTCTATCCCAGAATCTCTAGAACATTCATCAAGATAAATTCAGTGCAACATGACCAGCAGCGGTGAAGCTGATTAAATCAATGAGAACAAAGTCCAGGATGACCAGTCAAAAAACAACATATATGCCTCTGTAATCTGAACGAACTGAGGTGCTAAGGTAGGAACAAATCAACTAACCTGATATTGCTGCCCTCTGCCTGAAAGACATCCGGCTTTGATCCAAGCTTCATGTACTTCATTGTGCCACACCGAGAAATGACCCAAAAACAAGAGAGAAGATCCTCCTAGCTCTTCCTCCTCCCTCCACCAATCACCACAAAATGAGATGAAAGGAGGAGC
This sequence comes from Miscanthus floridulus, assembly GCF_019320115.1. Classification (NCBI taxonomy): domain Eukaryota; kingdom Viridiplantae; phylum Streptophyta; class Magnoliopsida; order Poales; family Poaceae; genus Miscanthus; species Miscanthus floridulus. The sequence goes on along the minus strand of NC_089580.1, from coordinate 47,571,975 downwards.
AGCGCAACAACCCCACAGACAGCGCTTAACCAATCCGTCAAGAAAGTACCAAACCGGCAGCCACCGCCATGTGAATGCTTCCCAGCCCAACGGAAAGGACAGGACCAACAACTGGCGATAAAGATCCAGCAGGCCAAACTGTCCCCCTATCCCAGTGGCAAAGCCCCCACCAAATCGGGTCAAGAACCCAACCCCTCCTCTAGATGAGTAAACTACTCGGGCAGCTGCATCAAGATCTGGTTCACAACGTCTAGAAGCCAGGACCAGGAGCTCCTCCTCTTCCTTCTCCTCCGAGCTGGATGGATCTCAGTCACAGGACGCAGGCGGCAGGGGGAGCAGCAGCACCTGCAGAGCACAAGGGCAGCATCTTGTGGTGAGGGGACAGTGGGAATAATTGGCGACTCGATGTTGGGAGACCATGGGAACAAGCACCAGTGAGGGGAGGAATCTTTAGCTCGTTAATTTTGCAAGCAATCACATGAATGAATGGATGGATGGCGAAACGCGCTGCAACAGGGAAATTGTTGTATTGTTTTAGGATCTAGCACATGTAGGCAGTCAAACGGTGACTAAAGAATTGCAATCCACAAACCACTAGTTCTGCACACTCAAAAAAAAAAAAACGTAGACAAAAACAGGTTTGGAATGCGCACAAGGAAATTGACAGAGAAAATTTTCCAGTAGGTTGATCTCCTCTACTCATCCCGACATACACACTTATGTCCAGCCTAGCCTCCTCACCGGTTGAAGAAACGGAAAGAACACGCGTGGCTCCCAGAAATTTGCAATTTATTTTCAGTTAACCTGAGGGCGCAAGGTGAGTAAGGCCAGCCTCAGCCTGAGAGCGCAGCCGATCTTGAAATCACAGTTTCTCTCGGAAATCATTTCCGACCTTGAAGAATTCGTGGCAATTAAGTCCCAAAAAGATCATCTTTCACAGAAGGAAGTGATTCCCAAGAACTTGGATGGGGGATGGGGGTGACGGCAATGGCGCGACCTACCTGCGCCGGCGGCGCCAAGGAGATCCGGGAGGATTTGCGGAGGAAGACAGGGAGACAAACGGGGGCTTTCTTGGAACGGAGCGGAGCTTCTGTTCTGGCCCCCGGAGCAGAGAGATGAAAACTGCGATTTTTCAGAGAGGGGACTGGACAAAAGGCAGAAGAAGAGGCAGCTTTTCAGGACGAGGAAATGACCAAACCAACATCATTCATAGACAAACATAAACATTCCTAACCGACTCCAGTAACTAACTACCAGAAGAGGGGGGGGGGGGGGGGGGGGGGGGGGGGGTGACAGTAGCCGATCCCAGGGATTTATACATTTTTTTTTTAAAAAAAAAGAGGAACATTGGGGGGGAATGCGATGCAAATTTTAGAAAAAGCTTCCTCGACGCAGAAATGAATTCAAAGTTCTGAAGTTGTTGTCTTTGCAAAACTGCGAGGGGAAAGAGAAAAAAAGGAGGACGGACAGAACAGAACACACCAGCGGCAGCTCACCTTTCCTTCTCTGCCTCCGGCACCGGCCGCGCAGCGCTGCACGAGCTGCTCCACAAGGCCGGAGCTCGCACGGCGGTCGGCGGCAGGCTAGCTAGTGGTGGTAGTGGAGGAGGAAGCGATCAAATCGCGCTTTTCTGTTTTGGCCGCTGCTCATCAGCTGTGCCTGTGACTGAGCAAGTTGCAGCAGCTGCTGCGAACTGCGATGCAGGGCAAGGAAGGGCAGCGGATTTGGTTTGTCTTTAAAAGCTGCTGCGGCGGGCGGGGGGGGGGGGGGGGGGGGGGGGGGGGGGGGGGGGGAGTTGTGGTGGGCCGTACTGGGGTGGCGATGCATGGAGATGGAGGACTGATGGGCTCATGGCTGATGCCCATGGCCATGGGGGTGGTCCTGTGAATGGACTGTTTTGCCCCCACCCTCTACAATGTTTCGTGCCATTCTCTTTCTCTTGTTGTCCACTGATGAGCGGCTGAGCCCCTCTCCTCTCTCTCCTCCCTAGACAGACTCCAAAGATCATGTAGCCTAATTTATTTACAATCATGTCCATGCTTTTCATCTCGCTTTACCTTGTTTAACTAAAATTTTCTGGTGGTGTGGTTTGGAGAATTTTGTAGCAGAAGAAAATAGGCACACTTTTGGTATTGTATATATTCAGCTCCCTTTTTCCCACCCTTTGTAAAAAAAAAAGAAGAGTGCCTGCTTCAAGATAAGACCTGATGAGAATGGATATGATTAATTTCTTGCATGCAATAATTAAGACTAAGTTCTTTTGGAATTATCGCAGCATTAGCTGAACAGTGGTCAGGCAATTTTTATCTTTTGGGGGATGAAGGATATGGTGATTAGACTTGGAGTCAATAATCTGATTGGAGCCCTGCTTAGCTTAGCTAGGGGACCAGGATGAAATATCTACATGAGAAATGGTCACAATTCATTAGGCTGTCGCAAAGGCAATCAATTGCATGCAACCAAAGCGTCCATCGTCCTATGTGATTTTCGGTTCGACAGTGTGTGAACTGCCCCAACAGATTTTTTTTAAGTTTTCATAATCATGACTAGCATATAATTTATTCGTACAAATTTATGCATGCTGTGTGCAGAAGGTCTAGATATTTTCAAGGCAACCACAAAAAAAAATGGTGCTAGTAAGTTTAAATGGATAGGTTGTGTAGTTGACATGTAACTAAATTTGTTTAGTTAGGACACTATAATTATTCGCTATATATGACATGAAAAATAATACTTTTGTCTCCGTATTTACTTCCTGTTGTCCAAGGAGCTCATCATGTGTGTGTGTATTTGATTTGTGGGAGTTATGGAGATGAGTGTACACTACTGTTTAGATTTCTTACAAACTTCTCTTAGCCCAAAAAAACTAGTATCTTGTTTTTAGATAATTTTTTATCGACACGGCTCTAAAACGTCTATTTCCTTTTCCTTTTCTACATATATGCCAATCATAACCATGTAATCAACCACATCGAGTGGCTTGCGCTGGTTCCGTCTCCTACTTTGGTTCAACAATTAGTAACCAATAACAGATATGTCTATTTACATGCAACGTCACGACCATAAAATAAATAACCACATTAATGAGACATCTGAGATATCAAACCTAGATTTATTTATCATAAATGCTACAGACCAGATCACTCAAGATATATAGAAAACTAAGAATCAACAGCCCTTATTGGTAGATCAGCTTAAAGATGCCATACAATCGATTATCGATCTGGTGCAGAGAGTTGATTTGTGGTACAATTCTATAATATGATAATGTAAAGGTTTTGCTAATTTTAATTGTTTTAATTACATTTGGTACTACAACAGGTTTTAGCATATTTGATTTAGGCCCCGTTTAGATGCGAAATTTTTTGGCTTTTGGCTACTGTAGCACTTTCGTTTGTATTTGGCAAAAATTGTCCAATTATGGATTATTTAGGCTTAAAAGATTCGTCTCGTCAATTACGGACAAACTGTGCAATTAGTTATTCTTTTTATCTACATTTAATGCTCCATGCATGTGCCGCAAGATTTGATGTGACGAGGAATCTTGAAAAATTTTGGATTTTAGGTGGGATCTAAACAGGGCCTTACTATGATAGTTGCTCTTGATTTTGTTGTCTCGTACATGCCATGTAAAAGACATGAAACATAAAAGTTTATTGTGCTGTATGTACATAATGATATGACTGATGTGTCTGGTTGTCTATATGTTTGCCTTATGGTTTGAGTTAGTAAGAGACTTGTTTTCCAACCACAAGTTTAGGTTCATACGATATTGCAATGTTTGCCATTGAGATGGACGAAATTCTGATTGAGCAAAATGATGTATTCATCTGAATGATTTTGGATGAATGAAAGCTTATCAAGCGACAGACATAGATGCTTGCCATTAAATGTTTTACAATTCATATACAATGGTCCTAATGATCAATTCTATGTGTTGACATTTCTCTTGTTTTATAGGCAATTGAATCGGTTATGGGTCTAGCTTTTGCCGGTGCTTTGTGATTCAACATGAAAACATTTTTCCTTAGCTAGTAGGATTTATGAAGGCAATTTTGTGACTTGAAGAATTCTCTTTTCCATGAAAGAAGTCATCTTTATTTCTAAAAGTTTGCCAATAATGTTGCATAGATAATGAAGATATAATTGACTTATTTTGGTCAAGGACAAGGTGAAAATATTTTATTATGTCATATTTTTCTACTACTAACCAATTCGATGAATAGATTTGTTTCATAAATATAACATACGTAATCCTATGCCTTTATAATGAGCATTAAATTTTCTTGATAATTAAAGGAATTTAAATGGCTCATTTTATTGCTTTTAGTGGGTTGTCAATATTTCATCATTTTGGAGTGTGAGAAATTAATGTTATGGTTTTACAATTCCAAATGATGATAATAGACATGACACTCATAGTAATTCGGTAAAGAGTAAATTACATTCACCATACAACAACTTGCTAGGTGAGTGCAGATTAGTCCAACGACTTGTAAACTGCTCGGATAAATATAGTACATTGGAAAAATGGTGTATGTATTAGATGCTAGGGTTAATAGTAGATTTACGACGCGTGCATTACGTGTGCACTACCGGAGACGGCTTCTTTGCCAAGTGTCCCAGACTTTGCCGAGTGCGTTTTATCGGGCACTCGGCAAAGAGGTTGTTTGCCGAGTGCCAGAGAGAAAGCACTCGGCAAACAACTAGCACTCGGCAAAGAGGTTGTTTGCCGAGTTCCGAGCACTCGGCAAACAATAACACTCGGCAAAGAGGTGGTTTGCCGAGTGCTCGGCACTCAGCAAACAATAACACTCGGCAAAGAGGTGGTTTGCCGTGTGTCATGATAAGACACTCGGCAAAGGGCCGCCTCCGTTAACGGCCGGTAGGCACCGTTAATCCTTTGCCGAGTGTCTTATTCTGACACTCGGCAATGAGGCTACTTTACCGAGTGTTATTTTTTTTTGACACTCGGCATTTTTTCATTTTTGACCTTCAAACTTTTTCTGCAGTCATCATACAATACCTAGTACTCCATGTTCCAATGTGGCATATTTCTCGAACTTTTTCTATATTTCTTTAATTTATTTCATTTAATTGAATTTTCTTAGATAATTCAAATTATAACTGCTAGTCATTCGAATAATAAAAAAATGAATGAAAAAATGATATTCATGTTATTTAGTATAATGTGAGGCCGTATCCAGGAACAGACCACCAATTTCGAACATCTTGTTCACGAAACATGACCACGAACTTACGGTCGAGTTGTTTTTAAATTCTATAAAAAGCAAACGAAGTCCAAAAATCATGAAACTTGTTAAGATGTCAAGATATCATATGTGGAGGCTATGATAAAAAATTACGAAGGTTTCGCGCAAGATACGATGCTTGCAAAACGAAGAATCTCCGAAGAAGTTTCATGATTTCATGAAGAGGACGACGAGGTGGTAAGCATCGTACGTGACAAACTTGCGCGAAACCTCTTCAATTTTTTATCACAGCCTCCACATATGATATCTTGACATCTTGACAAGTTTCATGATTTTCGGACTTCGTTTGCTTTTTATAGAATTTAAAAACAACTCGGCCGCAAGTTCATGGTCATGTTTTATGAATAAGATGTTCGAAATTGGTGGTATGTTCCTAGATACAGCCTCACATTATACTAAATAACATGAATATCATTTTTCCATTCATTTTTTTATTATTCGAATGACTAGCAGTTATAATTTGAATTATCCAAGAAAATTCAATTAAATGAAATAAATTAAAGAAATATATAAAAAGTCCGAGAAATGTGTCACATTGGAACATGGAGTACCAGGTATTGTATGAGGACTGCAGAAAAAGTTTGAAGGTCAAAAGTGAAAAAAATATGGTTTGTTGAGTGTCAAAAAAATGACACTCGACAAAGGAGCCTCTTTGCCTAGTATCAGGACGGCTGACACTCGACAAAGATTTTTTTTTAAATTAAAAAAATACTTTGTCGAGTGCTAGATCGGGGGCACTTGATGAAGAAAATTAAAAAAATCCTCTTTACCGAGTGCCAGGCCAGGTGGCACTCGGTAAAAAAATTAAAAAAATTAAAAAAACCTTTGCCGAGTGCCAGATCGGGGGTACTCGATAAAGAATTAAAAAAAACTTTGTCGAGTGCCAGATCGAGGGCACTCGGCAAAAGGGGAATTTAACCCCGCCGGCTAGACCGGCCCACACACACCGCACACACGCCCACGCCAGCGCCACCGGAGGAGGAGGATAGTTGCAAATCTGAGGTTTAGCATGGATGGATTGTGGATGCATAGATTGATGTTTGTCATAAATTAATATAGCTTATGGAATATATTAGTAATGGGATACATATCCTAAATTTGTAATCCATGATCCTTGCTTATCCTGATTACGTTGCTAGGTGTTCCTTACATAATCTTGTGCATGTCGGCCATCATGCCGTTCATATATATGTGCATGTCGGCCATCGTGCCGTTGGTTTTATTGCAGGTTTTGGAAACCTCACCGTATAGGGGAGGTGCTGCCAAAATTTTGTATTGACAGTTTTATGTTTCTTTTTTTTGCAGAGAAGAGCCCGTCGGAGCGGAGCCGGAGTACCTCGGCGACCCCGATCGCCTTCCTCGCCGCTGCGGGTCTGCCTACACCGCGTCGCCTCACCACTGCACCGACCCACCATGGCCCCGCTAGCCTGACTCCACCGCCACCCTAGGTATAACCCCTCTTTCTGTATCATGGTCGTAGATCACATAACCCAGTTAGACGTCTCCCATTTGAAAGAGATACGGTTGGAAATATGCAGATATTTCTATATCTAAAACCGTATCTGTTTTGAATTGTCCACGTTTTTTGGACAGCCCACGGATGCATAGGTGGGGTTAGTTTCCATGGCCTGCTCTGATCCGAGACAGAGTTTTGGCATTATCTCCCTTTTGTTCTCCGGATACACACTCTCCCTAGCAGGACATGTATTTGGAGAACAACGGGGAGGTGCTGCCGAAATTCTATCTCGGATAGGAGTAGAGCGTGGAAACTAACCTCATCTATGGATCCTCGCGTGGGATTAGGACCTATCCTCACCTATTAGATAGTAGGAACATCGTGTAGATGCAATTGATGTTTATATTACTCGTCGCTATATATGTTAGAGGATGGAGGACCATGAGTGGATGTACACAGGCCGCGCAAGTCAGGGTCAAGTCACCAATGAATGGATCAACAAGACTGATGCTTTCTTGGAATGGGCATTTGGCGTGGCTGCTAAAGGAGCGAGTAAAATTTGTTGTCCCTACAGCAAATGTGCAAACAGGAAAAGACAAACGAAGAAGGTCATGGGGGAACATCTTTGGAAGAATGGATTTACGTCAGACTATACTCGGTGGGTCTACCATGGTGAAGCCGATCGTATGAGAGAAGAGGTGGTGAGGCCATGCGTCGAGGATTATGATGCTAATGCCGGGGTAGCAGACATGTTAAATGACTATCTGAGGCACAGTTCGCTGAAGGACGTACGGAGGAGGAGCCAGAGGCAACCGCAAAGACGTTCTACGACATGTTTGCCACGACACAAAAACCCCTTCACGGCCAGACAAAGGTTTCTCAACTGGATGCCATTGGACGCATAATGGCGTTAAAGTCCCAGTATAGCCTGAGTCGAGGCGCCTTCGATGGTATGTTGACAGTTATTGGTAGCCTGCTTCCAGAGGGTCACCTTCTGCCAAAGAGCATGCACGAGTCACAGAAACTCCTTCGTGCACTTAAGATGCCGTATGAGCAGATATATGCTTACCCAAAGGGGTGCGTCCTATTTAGGAAAGAATACATGGAAGCAAAGTACTGTCTAAAGTGTAAATTCTCTAGGTTCCTGGAGGTAGATTCTGGTGATGGCTAGAAGAGGCAGCTTGATATTCCTGTGATAATCCTACGGCACCTTCCGTTCATACCAAGGATCCAACGGCTATACATGACTGAGGAATCCACGAAACAGATGACATGGCACAAAAATGGCAAACGATACAATCCTAACAGGATGGTACATGCATCCGATAGTGAAGCATGGACCCACTTTGATGGCATTCATCATGAGAAAGCTAAAGAGGCTCGTAATGTACGTGTTGCGCTGGCAACAGATGGGTTTAATCCTTATGGAATGATGGCTACCCCATACACATGTTGGCCCATGTTCATTATCCCCCTCAATCTCCCCCCCGGCGTATGCTTTCAACGACAAAACATATTCTTGTCGTTGATAATTCCTGGAAACTAGGGGAATAATATGGGTGTGTTCATGGAGCCTGTGATTAATGAATTAGTCCGTGCTTGGGAGGAAGGGGTATGGACATACGACCGAGCTACAAAGAAAAACTTCAAAATGCATGTTTGGTACCACTACTCCCTGCATGACTTCCTGGCGTATGGGATATTCTGCGCCTGGTGTGTTCATGGGAAGTTCCCATGCCCAGTATGCAAGGAAGGTCTGAGGTTCATTTGGTTGCAGAAGGGTGGCAAGTATTCATTGTTCAACAAACATCGGCAATTCCTCCCTCTTGACCATGCATTCAGACGAGACATCAAGAACTTTAGGAAATGTGTCGTAGTGACAGACCCTGCACCACCGATAATGACTGGTGCCACGGTTCATGAACAGATAGATGGTCTCGTGGTCAATCCAGAAGGTAGTTTTGTGGGATATGGAGAGCAACATATGTGGACTTATAAGTCGGGCTTGACTCGGCTCCCATATTTTTATGACCTTCTCCTTCCACACAACATTGATGTAATGCACACTAAAAAGAATGTTGCCGAGGCACTTTGGGCAACAATTATGAACATTCCTGATAAGTCAAAGGACAACATTAAGGCTAGAGTGGATCTGGCAACGTTATGCGATAGACCAAACCAACATATGAAGCCTCCTAGTCGCGGCAAGACATGGAGAAGGACTAAGGCCAATTTTGTCTTGAGCAAGCCCTAAAGGAGGAAAGTACTAGAATAGATCTAGATGTTAATGTTCCCTGATGGGCATGCAGCTAATCTGAAGAGGGGAGTAAACTTATCTACTATGCGAGTCTTAGGGATGAAGAGTCATGACTACCACATATGGATTGAGCGGCTTCTTCTAGCGATGGTTCGAGGTTATGTCCCTGAGCATGTCTAGCTAGTGCTGGCAGAGTTGAGCTATTTCTTTCACCAGCTTTGTGCCAAGGAGTTATCTCGGACCGTGATTGCTGACTTGGAAAGAATGGCACATGTGTTGCTCTATAAGTTGGAGAAGATCTTTCCACCTAGCTTCTTCAATCCGATGCAGCACTTGATTTTGCACCTCCTGTATGAGGCATGAATGGGGGCCCCGTGCAGGGCCGTTGGTGCTATCCAATCGAGAGATGTCTAAAGGTTCTTTGAAAGAAATATAGAAATAAATGCAAAATCAAGGCTTCCATTATAGAGGCATAGATTCTAGAGGAGGTGGCGAACTTCACAATAACATACTATGGTGACAACCTCCCTAGCGTGCATAATCCAACCCCTCGTTACAATGTTGGCGAAAATGAATCGAACCTCAGCCTTTTCTGAGGGCAACTCAGAAGCATAAGTGCATCGACCCCCAAGACCTTAAATCATGAAGAGTGGCGCCATATCATGCTATACGTGTTGACCAACCTTGACGAAGTGGCGCCGTACATGCAGTAAGTTCTCAACGAACTTGTTAAATACGCCGTCACTATTCTGCATCCAACCCCTTGTTTCTTGTTGGTACAGGGAATTTCTTCATGAATTCTGACGTCAATCAAGGGATCCTACCACGTAGCAGCTAGATACCCTTCTTAGACAGGGTGCGGGAAATGGAATGCCTGATTTCATTTCTTGGTTCAAACGGAAGGTACCGTCCAATTTAGCTCGTACTTAGTTTGACATTCGAAGTTACTCATACGTGCGAATAATATAACGATGTATCTTGCTTGAGCTTGTAGGGCTAGAGGGATGCGTCTATGCGTGCCGAGTTGAGACAGGTTGCTGATGGCTTTGCCTATAGAGTCAGGTCATTTTCCGGTTATGACGTGAATGGATATCGCTTTCGCACAACAAGCTACGAGCAGAGTCGGCTCAATCAAAGAACCATAAGTTCTAGAGTTTTTACACCCGACGTTGATGAGGTCGAGTATTATGGAAGAATTGAAGAAATATATGAACTCAAGTTTCATGGTTCCAAACCTTTTAATCCCGTCATATTCAAATGCCATTGGTTTGATCCTGAAGCAACGAGACATACATATTGTAATCTTGGTCTAGTCAAAATTCGACAGGATTTTGTCTTACTAGGAGACGATGTCTATATTGTGGCCCAATAGGCCACGCAAGTTTATTATCTCCCATATGTGTGTCAAACCAAAAGGCATCTTAAGGGTTGGGATATTGTGCACAGGGTATCGCCACACGGTAAAGTGCATGTCCCAAACGATGAAGATTACAACTTAAACCCAAACACATATGACGGAGAGTTCTTTCAAGAAGAGAGACTAGAAGGGAGGTTTGAGATAGACTTAGCCAAAGCGATTGGAATAGAAGTAGACAATAAAACGGTTATTGAAGAGAACGCTGGAGATGAGGTGCAAAATGTGAAGGACTTACAAATGCTTGAGCGATTACATTTAGACAATGACAATGACAACATTGCTCATTCGGATAGTGTTGATTATTTCAACATGATTGATAGTGATGATGAGACTTATGATGCAGCTAATCCCGATCATGAAGATTATTTCTAATACATGTAATACTATTTTATTTTGTAATTATGTTTTGTTTATTTTGCATCTCTTTCTAAGTACTTCTTGTTTATCTGTGCTTATTGGTTTACTCTTTTTAATTACAGGTGATTGAACAAAGATGGTGGGCGGTGGGATGAGGAAGCTAACGTCCTTGTACCGAAGGACAATATATATTTGTGATATATTGTGAGACATGTGACGTTTATGATATATATGTGATGTTTGTGATATATATGTGGTGTTGGTGATATATATGTGCTGTTGATGATATATATGTGATGTTGGTGATGTTTGTTATATATATCTTTTGTTTGTTTGGATGGGATGTAAAAAATAAATAAAAAAGGCTGTTTTCAGTCACTTTGCCGAGTGCAATGGCCATGACACTCGGCAAAGTGACTATTTGGGAACTACCTGGGAACATGCTTTGCCGAGTGCAATGACCATTGCACTCGGCAAACATCATAGATTTGCCGAGTGCCACGGGCAGGCACTCGGCAAAGGTGGCATATTTGTCGAGTGTCTTGTCGGCGGCACTCGACAAAGTGACCACCTTTGCCAAGTGTCTAAGTCAACGGCGCTCGGCAAAGCGGGTACCTTTACCGAGTGCTTGACCTTGACACTCGGCAAAGCCGCCGTCACGGTGGTGCTCGCCGTCACGGCCACTTTTCTTTGCCGAGTGTCGGATTGGTACTCGGCAAAGCCTTTGCCGAGTGCCCGATAAAGTGCACTCGGCAAAGAGGTCTTTACCGATAAACTGTTTACCGAGCGCCCTTTGCCAAGTGTATATCAGCCTTTGTCGAGTGTCTCAGGTACTCAGCAAAGAAGCCGCCTCTGGTAGTGGTGGTGGGATTGTTTAAGATGAAATTGCGCACCTAGATGTTTATTAAATTATCAATGTCATTTCATGGGGCAGGTGGAAGAAAATTAAACTATTTTAATGTAAAAGCGGACCATATGAATTATATAAATAAATTTTTGTTACAAAGGGTTGGTTGTATGTAATACAATCGACCTTGTAAAGTTTTCAATAAATGTAATCACTACTGGAGATGGCCTCTTTGCCGAGGGCCTGAGGCCCTCGACAAAGGCCCATTAACCCTCGGCAAAGGCTTTGCCGAGGGCGGCCCTCGGCAAAGAGCTCTCGGGGAATTTTGAGTCGGCAAAGAGGGTCTTTACCGAGGGCCCTTTATCGGGCACTCGGCAAAGCCTTTGCCGAGGGCTGGAGCGGCACTCGGCAAAGAAAAGCAGCCATCACGGCGCCGGCGCCTAGGACGGAGTCTTTGCCGAGGGCTGTCTCCGGGGGCCCTCGGCAAAGAATTATTCTTTTTTTTTGAAAAATCTTTGCCGAGGGCCTCCAACCATGGCCCTCAGCAAAGAAATGTGCAGAATTTTTCCAAAAAATCTTTGCCGAGGGCAACGGGACGGCCCTCGGCAAAGAATTATTCTTTTTTTTTTAAAAAAAATCTTTGTCGAGGGCTTCCACGCAGGCCCTCGGCAAAGAAATTTTATTTTTTTTTTAAAAAAAGTCTTTGCCGAGGGCCTCCAACCATGGCCCTCGACAAAGAAATGTTGCAGAAATTTTATTTTTTTTAAAAAAATCTTTGCCAAGGGCAATGGGATGGCCCTCGGCAAAGGACCCTTCTTTGCCGAGGGCCTTGGTCATTGCCCTCGGCAAAGAGGCAGAAATTTAATTTTTTTTTTTGTTTTTTGCATTCCATCAACACAAGCATTTCATATATATACATATATATATATATCAACCATCACATATATATATATATCACACAGAACCCATTTTCTCACAATATATCACAACCATAATTGTGAACCACAAATCACAATATATTACAACGACAAGTCACATGTTCATCATCATTCACATATTTATTACGACAAGTCAGAACCATAAACCACAAATATTACAATAAAGTCCAACCACATCACCTAGCACTAGTCCTCATCAAGTTAGCCTATGAGACGGTGGTGAAGGAAAGGCGGGATCACCCGGTGACGCACTACCAAATTGATTGGAACCCGTGGACGGAGGCTGCACAAAGGAGCAGAGATTGCATGTGTAAGTAATCCGGGAAAACAGTTTTGGAACTTAGAGATTGCATCTAGTAATCTAGGAATACAAAAAGATTAGACTCAATTGAAAATTTTGGCAGCACCTCCCCTGCACGGGGAGGTTTCAAAAACCTGCAAGAAACAACGGCACGAACGCCAACATCCACAACGGCACGAACGCCGACATCCACAATGGCACGAAGGCCGACATACATGCAAAGCACAAGCGAAAAGTGAACTTTCATACTTACAGGAGTAGCTGCAGGAGTAGAAGGTGGAGGAGCTGAAAATTGCACAGGTACACCCGATGCTTGCCCAAGACTTTGCATGATCACCATCATCTCCGTCATCTGCTTCTGTGCGGCCTCGAATGCGACCTGCTGGGCCTACAGCTGTGCGGTCAGTTCCGTGTTTTGCTCTTGACTTTGCCTTTTTGTTTCTTGCAGCTCGGCCTGCAATATTTTACTCCAATGTATCAGTAATGCAAATCTAATTTAGGTGTGTAAATATCAACATACGATGAGTAAAACAGGAATTACCTGGAGTGCCTGGACCTGCTGCAGTGCTAGACCTCGGTAAGGTTATTCAACACATATAGCATGATACTGCGCCACTCTTCTTTTCCCAATAGCTTCGGGGTTGATCCACTTGCGCCGCCGAGTTGGCCTTGGAAAAGACTGAGGGTCGATTCATTTTCGCCAGCATTGTAACGAGGGAGTGGATCATGATTGCTAGGATGGTTCAGCTTGTAGTATTGCGTTGTGAAGTTTGCCACCTCCTCCCGAAGGCATGCCTCTACAATGGAAGCCTCAATTCTGGCTTTATTTGTATATTTTTTGCGAAGAGTCTTTAGACATCTCTCGATTGGATAGCACCAACGGGCCTGCACAGGCCCCCCAAAATGTGCCTCGAACGGGAGGTGCACAATCAGATGCTGCATCGGCAAGAAGAAGCTGGGTGGAAAGATCTTCTCCAGCTTATAGAGCAACACAGGTGCCGCTTTTTCCAAGTCCTGAGCGACGGTCTGAGATATCTCCTTGGCACAAAGCTGGCGAAAGAAAAAGCTCAACTCTGCCAGCACTAGCCAAACATGCTCAGGGACATAGCCTCGGACCATCGCCGGAAGAAGCCGCTCAATCCATATGTGGTAGTCATGACTCTTCATCCCGTTGACTCGCAGAGTGCCTAAGTTCACTCCCCTGCTAAGATTCGTTGCATATCCATCTGGGAACATTAACGTCTAGATCCATTTTAGTACTCCCTCCTTTGATCGATTTGCAAGATGAAATTGACCTTAGGCCTTTTCTAGTTCTTGTTTCGGCCACTAGGAGGCTGCATCGCTTGATTCGGTCTATCGCACAACGTTGCTAGGTCCACTCTAGCCTTAACGTTGTCCTTAGACTTGTCAGTGTCCATGAGAGTTCCCCAAAGTGTCTCGGCGATATTCTTTTCAGTGTGCATTACATCAATATTATGTGGCAGAAGAAGGTCATCGAAATAGGGGAGCCTCGTCAAGCCAGACTTATGAGTCCACATATGTTCCTCACCATATCCCACAAACCACCTTCTTCATTGGGCACGAGAGCATCTATCTAAGCACGAACCTCGGCACCAGTCCTCAAGTGCGGTTTAGGGTCTGTCACTTTGACACCTTTCGTAAAGCTCTTGATGTCTTCTCTGAATTCATGGTCTAGAGGGAGGAACTGACGATGCTGGTCGAATGATGAATACTTGTCACCCTTCTTCAACCAAATGAACCTCACAGCTTCCTTGCACATTGGGCATGGGAACTTCCCGTGAATACACCAGACGGCAAATAACCCATACACCAAGAAGTCATGCAGGGAGTAGTGGTACCAAACATGCATTTTGAAGCTTATCTTTGTAGCTCGATCGTATGTCTATACCCCCTTCTCCCAAGCGTGGATCAATTCATCAATCACAGGCTCCATGAACACACCCATATTACTCCCCGGGTGTCTAGGAATTATCAACGATAAGAATACGTTATGCCGTTGAAAGGAGATGCCAGGAGGGAGATTGAGGGGGATAACAAAAATGGGCTAGCATGTGTATGGGGCAGCCATCATTCCATAAGGATTCAACCCATCTGTTGCTAGGGCGACACATACATTACAGGCCTCAGCTGCTTTGTCACGATGTTTGTCATTGAAGTACGTCCATGCTTCAGCATCAGGCGGATGTACCATCTTCCTAGGATTGTACCGTTTGCCATCTTTGTGCCATGTCATCTGTTTCGCAGATTCCTCGATCATGAATAGCCGTTGGATCCTCGGCAGGAAAGGAAGGTGTCATAGCACTCTCGCGGGGATCGAAAGCTGCTTTTTCTGACCATCACCAGAGTCTACCTCCAGGTACCTGGAGGATTTACACTTTGGACAGTAATTTGCGTCCTTGTGTTCTTTCCTAAATAGGATGTACCCCTTCGAATAAACATGTATCTTGTCATACGACATCTTAAGCATACGAAGGAGTTTCTCTACCTCGTACAAGTTCGTCGGCAAAGTGTGCTTCTCCGGTAGCATGGTGCCAAAACACGGCCAACATCTTATCGAAGCCTTCTCGACTCAGGTTTAACTCGGCCTTCAACCCCATTACGCGTCCAACCGCATCCAGCTGAGAAATCGTTGTACGCTCGTGAAGGGGTTTCTGTGCCGAGTGCAATATTTTGTAGAAGTCCTTTGTGGATTCCTCCATCTCCTCCCTCTCACGTCGTTCAGCGAAGTGAGCTTGGTGGGTGTCATCTAGCTTGTCTGCTACCCTGGCATCATCATCAAAAGCCTCGAGGCGTGCTCTCACCACCTCTGCTCTTATACGATCTGCTTCACCATGGTAGATCCACTGCTGATAGCCAGGCGTATAACCATTGAACACAAGATGTCTACCCATGGTCTTCTCGTCTACCTTTATCCTGTTGTCACATTTGCTGTAGGGACACCAAACTAGAGAATGTCCTCCTGCTCCTGGGCCAAATGCATGTTTCAAGAAACGATCTGTCCCCTTCACCCATTCATAGTCGTAGTCACTGTCGCTTCTCTAGCCCGTGTACATCCACTGACGGTCCTCCATCCTTTAACATTTACATCACAGAGTATTGTGACCATCAATTGCATCTACGCGGTGTTCCTAATGTCTAATAGGTGAGGATAGGTCCTAATCCCACCCGCGGATACGTAGATGAGGTCAGTTTCCAGGCTCCGCTCCTCTCTGAGATAGAATTTCGGTAGCACCTCCCCGCTGTTCTCCCGATACACGTCCTGTCAGGGAGAGTGTGTATCCGGAGAACAACAAGGAAGAGCTGCCGAAACTCTGTCTCAGACCGGAGCAGACCATGGAAACTAACCCATCTACGCATCCGTGGGCTGTCCAAAAAACGTGGACAATCCGAAACAGATACGGTCGTAGATATGCAAAGATCCGCATACCTATGATCGTATCTCTTTCGGACAGGAGACGCCTAACTGGGTTACGCGATCTAAGACAATGATACGGGAGGAGGGCTTATATATACCTAGGGTGGCGGTGGAGTCAGGCTAGCGGGGCAGTGGCGAGTCGGGGCAGTGACGAGGCGATGCTGTGCAGGCAGACCCGCAACGCCGACGAAGAGGATCGGGGTCGCCGAGTCCCCTCTGATGTGAGATGTCTGGGTTTTAGGCATCCGATGTCACAACATGCTCTAAACCTTCTCAAATTTTTACCACAGCCTACACATGCGATAACATGACACCTCGACAAGTTTCATGATTTTCGGACTTCGTATGGATTTTATATAATTTAAAAACATTTTTCCAATAAGTTCCTCGTCATGTTACGTGAAGAAGATGCCCGAAATTTGATGCGAGTTCGTGGATAGGGACTCAACATACACCAAATACCATGAATAATATTTTTCGAATCACTAAATTGCATTATTCCATCCACCTGCAGTTCAAATTTGAAATATTAAAAAAAAATCAACGAAAAGAAATAAATTAGGGAAATATATAAAAAAAAATCAAATTTGGCCCAAATTTTAAAATTGAGATTTAAATAATGTATTATAGCACCACAAAAAAACTAGGTTCAAAAAATAAAAAAAACTCTTTGCCGAGGGTCTAGCCTGGCCCTCGGCTGCCGAGGGCCTGGCCAATGACCCTCGGCAAAGAATATTTAAAAATAAAAATAAAAAATTTTTGTCGAGTGCCTAACGGCGGGCACTCGACAAAGACTAACGCCAGTGGCCGCCGTGACCCATCCGGCCATATTTGCCGAGGGCCAATTTGCCGAGGGCTAGGCCCTCGGCAAAGATTTATTTTGCCGAGAGCCGTTTGTTTGCCGAGGGCCAGCAAAGGCTTCTTTGCCGAGGGCCTATCTTTGTCGAGGGCTCCTGGGGCTAACCCTCGGCAAAGACTCTTTTTGGCGAGTGCCTGAGATTTAGCCCTCGACAAACCCAGAAGCCCTCGGCAAAGTGGACGTCTCCGAATGGTTTTTGCTTAGAGCAGGGGCTGATGTATGCCTACTAGTCCATGCGCTCTAGCCATCCAATCTGCCCACCTGCAGTTTTTGATGTCCCAGCAATCCGACACGACAAGATGGCTCTCTTCAAGCCTACTACTAGAAGCTCGTCTCTCGTATCTCTCCGTGACAGCCTGACGCCGTGACACGGTGATGAGCTCCCTGTCCCTGCTTCTCACATCTCACCTCCTTTCCCATTTACGTGCACTCTGATAGTTCATAGTTGCAATGACAACTGCCAATCGAGAGACGAGCAGCTGGGGCTAGCGAGAGCGTGAAGCGCGGCGGTCTCTCCGCCTCTGGCCCTGGCCGCACAGAAAGCTGCATAGGCGTGGCGAACCACACACATCGAATTTGTCGTTCAATAAAGAGTCAATTGAAATATCATAGATAATTATCTTTATTGTTTTACATTCACTATGCCAAAAAAGCACACAAAGGCCCCGTTCAGCTGGCTAAAACTTGGCTGAAACTGGCTGGTTGTGTGAGAGAGAAATACTGTAGCGGCTGAAAGATGCACAGTGATTTGTGAGAGAAGCAGCCGGCTGGTCTGGAAAAATCAGACCAGCGAACGGCGCGAAAGAGGACATCCGACTAGTGACGCAGAAATAAAACACGTCTATGATATGTGATCATAGACACATCTAGATGAAACGTGTTTACAATGTGTTGACTCAGAAAAAACAAGTCTTCTAAGGACACATATCACATATGCGGGTCAAGAAAACACATATGCGATGATTGGTTGAGACGTGTCTGTGATACGGGGCAAATCACAGACACATAAGAACAATCCGCGTCACTGCAGGTTAAGGACCCAAAAATATTATAAAGTGTAGCACAGCACACCAGGTCACATCAGGTCTCTCTGTCTATCATCAGGTCACAAGAGCCCGCCACCCTTCTCTATCTATCACGTCACAAGAGCCCGCCACCCTTCTCTATCTATCACGTCACAAGAGCCCGCCACCCTTCCACCTTCTTGTGTCTACCCCTCCTCTTCTCCCCATGCCTCTCAGCCACCAGTTGGGCGTCGTAGTCTGAGCCACCTCCTTCCCACCACCTCTCCACCGTCGCCCCCTCTACCTTCCCAACACCCAGGGGCATGGCGATTCGGATTGCAGTGCGACGATTCAGGTATAGCGTCGGTTCTGACAAGGGTACGATGGATTGGGTAGCGGCATGACCCCACCCCCTTCCTGGATTGCCGCTTGGAGAGATCTGGAAAGCACCTGTCCATGCGGCACCGTGTGTTTAGCCGGGTGAATTTAGAAATTTGGGCTATTGTAGTATTTTTGTTTGTATTTGGCAATTAGTGTTTAATTATGGACTAATTAGGCTCAAAACGTTCGTCTCGTAATTTCCAACCAAACTGTGCAATTAGTTTTTTTTCGTCTATATTTAATGCTCCATGCACGTATCGTAAAATTTGATGTGATAGGTACTATAGCACTTTTGAGAATTTGGGGTTGAATCTAAACACGCGCTCATGTTCGGGTCCGTTAGCCTTCGTGATCCTGATGCTGACTGACAGCTCTTCCCTGAGCGGTGAGGTTGACCGTTGCTCGTCCCAATGTCGGGCGATACCCTTTGCCCAGCAACTTCAAGGTGTGTCCTGCCTTTGCATTGCCTGGCCACCCAACTCATATTCATCATGCTCTGCTTTCACCTCAAGGATTTCTACACGGTCGCCTATATCTCCGCATCGAGGTGTGGTGACCGGCAACATTTCTAGAGCAAAAAATTGTTAAATGATGCATTCGTTTGTAATTATTAGGTCAAGCAAGCAACAAAGAACTAGTCCATTTACTCCTTGGCCTTGATGATTAGATTATACCATAATGAAATTTAGTTTCAAATATCATTACCATAAAATCATTGCAACTAAAAACTCAGAGAGATACTGCTACACGCGCATCCCCATGTACATTCAGTGGTTGATGCATATGGGGTTATATGACCCCTAGGCAAATTTTCTTCATCCGTAGTTATTTGACACATCCATACTCCTGAATTCTTTAGTTGAAAGATTCTGGGAGGAAACCTAGTCTCAAACTATTAAAGCTAAAGAATTTTTAAATTGAGAAAATATACATAGAGTACGTTCTAGAACCACACCGAAAATTCCATTCACTTTGAGATTGATTACTTCAATTGAGGGGAGAAGTGACATGGAGTAATGTATAGACCAACAAGACTACAATATTCCATGCTAAGAACCTAAAGACGAGGAACAAATTTTTCCAAGAGTTCTGCCCCGGCCCGGTTATCTTCCAATATGTTCACTCCGTCAAGGTAGAACTCTCTCAAATTTGTGAGTTTTGACACTAGTGTCTTGAAACTAGGCCCTTGTAGGAGCAAAAAAATTATAGCTATCAACAACATTATAAAGTGTGTCTATTTTAGCACCATCAATGCTATGGATCGAAGAAACATCCAACGATGTGACACTCAGGAGTTTGTCAAACATAATTGGAATTCATCCATAGAAACCTCTACATAAGAAAGGCTGAGGTGTGTGAGTATCAAAAGCCTCTCAAAGCAAACCACCGAAATATGGGATCCACCAAAGTCACTCTTACTCAGATCAAGTCACTAGAGTGAGGTGAGGTTGAAGAGTGCTCCGTCAAAACTGTAGTTGTATAAGCCATGACTATTGAGGTCAAGAACAGTGACGTGGTCAAAGACACTGGCATAGCCAACACCCTCCCAGAGGCAACACTAGTAGAGAAATAACTTTTGATCCACTTCGAAATTTGGCTTTAGTTCTGGTATTTTTCGCACCCGGGACTAGAGAAACCTTTAGTCCCGATTGATAGCTCTAACCGGGACTAAAGGACCCTGCCCAATGGCTACTACGGCAGGCTTTTGCTACAGGGGACCTTTAGTCCCGGTTAAAGGTTAACTTTTACTCCCGGTTGGTCCCTACAACCGGGAGTAAAAGTCTACTCCCGGCTGGAGGCTCCGTCCGGGACTAGAAAGGGACCATTAGTCCCGGTTGGTGTTGGAACCGGGACTAAAGGTTCCCTCCTATATACCCCTTCTTCCTCCCCGAGCCCGAGCCACTTCGACCTCAGTGTTCTTGCTTCATCGCCGGCCTCTCTTCTTCCTCATCACCGGTAATCACAAGATTTCTTTGATTCCTTCATCGATTCTTCGGTTCTAAAGGTTACCAACTTTATACTCTCATGTTTCATCAGTAGCATATTTCATTTTGTGGACTAGATATATGTGGTTTTTTATGGTGGATTTTTTTTATTTGTAAGCCATTTAAGCTCAAAATCACTTTAAAGTTTGTATATTTGGATGAAGGAAGGTTAAAGTAGTTATTCAAAACTAGTATTCAACTTTTATTTCTAGCATGCATAGCACACTTCATGGTTTAGAGATAGAGAATTTTAGAGTTTTTTAATTTTATTTGTTTATAAAATAAGAAATTTATATTATATTAAAAATGAGTATAGAGAGTAGATGACAACTGCTTCTGGGTCCTTGGCCTCTCATCGAGTTCCAAAGCGACTGAGGCCGGACCTCCTTCTCATTGCATGCGGCAAGTGTGAGGAGAAGATTGTGATGGAGTACCGGGTGAGGAAGGAGTGTCCCAACAAGGGCCGTATCTTCTACAAGTGTCCGGATCGCAATGTGAGTTATTTTGTCGCATTTGATGATTATGGTTAATTTATACTTATTTTCATGATGATTGTGATTAAAGTTCTAATTTTTTGTTTTAATTTTAGTGGGATGGCACTGGATGTTTAGGCTGGTACTGGGAGGAAGAGTATGTTGAACACGTGCAAAACTCTCTTGCACAGGCGGCTACGGCGGCTGATGAGGCAGTGATCCTGCGGAAGAAGCCCATAGGTGTTGAACAAACGCATGATCTATTTGTTTTAGTTGGGATTGGTCGCGAAATCCTTATACTGCTGAAGTACATTTTAGCTTTAGTTTTTTTAGTGGTAGTTGGGATTGTCTACATTGTAGCGAGACTTTCATAAATTAATACCTTGTGTGGTGGCATGCGTGTCGTATAATTAACTAATTATGTTCTAGGTTTTAATATGGTATGTATGTCATATAATGCAGATGAGCTGGCATTGGATGTACAATGCTGATCGCCGCTCCCAAGAGTTCATTGAGGGTGTGCATTCTTTTTTACGTGTGGTTGAGGCAAATAAACGCGATGGTTTCATGTGCTGCCCATGTGCCATATGTAAGAATTTGAAGGAATATGTTAGCTCAAGTAGTCTTCATTCACACTTGTTGAAGTCGGGTTTCATGTCAAACTATATTTGTTGGACGAAGCACTAAGAAACCGGGGTTGTAATAGAAGAAGGTGAAGAAGAACAATGGGACGATGATGACATTATTGCTGAATATGGTGCCTTCAGTGATACTACAATGGAGAAAGCTAAAGAAGAGGTAGGGGCAGAAGATGAGTCCGCTGATGATCTTGGGTAGGCCATTCGTGACGCACAAAGAGAATGCGAAAGTGAAAAGGAGAAGATCAAGTTCGAGCGCATGCTAGAGGATCACAAGAAATTGCTATACCCAACTTGTGATGCGGGGCAGAAAAAGTTGGGTACCACACTGGAATTGTTGCAATGGAAGGCAAAGAATGGTGTATCTGATAAGGGATTTGGGGAGTTACTAAAAATCCAAAAGAAGATACTTCCAAAGGATAACGAATTGCCCATCACTACATACGAAGCAAAACAGGTAGTCTGCCCTTTGGGATTAGAAATCTAGAAGATACATGCATGTCCTAATGACTGCATCCTCTACCGTGGCGAGGAGTATGAGAAGTTAGATGCATGCCCGGTATGTCATGCATCGCGGTATAAGATCAGGCGAGATGACCCTGGTGATGTTGAGGGCGAACGTCCTATGAAGAAAATCCCTGCCAAGATTATGTGGTATGCTCCTATAATACCATGCTTGAAACGTCTGTTCAGAAACAAAGACCATGCAAAGTTGTTGCGATGGCACAAAGAAGACCGTAAGGTAGACAATATGTTGAGACACCCTACTGATGGGTCCCAGTGGAGAGCAATCGATAGAGAATTCCCGAAGTTTGCAAATGATGCAAGAAACTTAAGGTTTGCTTTAAGTATAGATAGTATAAATCCTTTCGAGGAGTAGAGCAGTAGTCATAGCACTTGGCCTATTACTCTATGTATCTACAACCTTCCTCCCTGGTTAAGCATGAAGCGTAAGTTTATTATGATGCCAGTGCTCATCCAAGGTCCAAGGCAACCTGGCAACGACATCGATGTGTACCTGAGGCCACTAGTTGAAGAACTTCTACTTTTGTGGAATAGACCAGATGTACGTGTGTGGGATGAGCACAAACAGGAGCACTTTGACCTGCGAGCATTGTTGTTCATAACAATCAATGATTGACCTGCTCTAAGTAATCTTTCAGGACAATCAAACAAGAGATATAATGCATGCACGCACTATTTTGATGACATTAAAGGTATATTCTTGAAAAAATGTCGAAAGGTTGTGTAACTTGGCCATCATCGATTTCTTCCTACGAATCACCCCTTGAGAAAGAAAGGCAGGCATTTTGAAGGTAAGACAGACCACCAGACCAAGCCAGGGCAACTAAACTGGTGAGGATGTACTCAATATAGTCAAGGATGTGAAAGTAGTATTTGGAAAGGCACATGGCAGCGAACCTGTTCTGAATGACGTCAACGATCACGCACCCATGTGGAAGAAGAAGTCCATATTTTGGGAGCTACCCTATTGGCAAGTCCTAGAGGTCCGTAGCATGATCGACGTGATGCACCTGACGAATAATCTTTGTGTGAACCTGCTAGGCTTCATGGGTGTGTATGGGAAGCCTAAGGACACACTTGAAGCATGATAGGACGTGCGGTGTTTGAAAGAACGAGACAACCTGTATCCAGAGAAGACAGATGATGGACGCCATTACTTAAGTCCTGCCAGCTACACTCTTAGCAAAGAAGAGAAGGAAAGCATGTTTGAATGCCTAGTAAGCATCAAGGTACCATCTGGATTCTCCTCGAATATAAAGGGTATAATAAATATGCCAAAGAAGAAATTCCTAAACTTAAAGTCCCATGATGCAATTGCTTTCAGTTGCATTAAGAGGAATTCTACCTCCAAATGTACGTCTAGCCACCGTGAAGCTATGTGCATTCCTCAATGCAATTTCTCAGAAGGCAATCGATCCAATGGATCTAGCTAAATTATAGAATGATGTGGTTCAATGTCTTGTTAGCTTTGAGTTGGTGTTCCCTCCTTCCTTCTTTAATATCATGACACCTCCTAGTTCACCTGGTCAAGGAGATTAGCATTCTCGATCCTATGTTCCTGCACAACATGTTCCCCTTTAAGAGGTTCATGGGAGTCCTAAAGAAATATGTTCACAACCGTGCTCGGCCAGAAGGAAGCATCACCAAGGGCTATGGAACAGAGGATGTCATTGAGTTTTGTGTTGACTTTATTCCCAACCTTAATCCGATTGGTGTTCCTAAATAGCGACACGATGGGAGACTAAGTGGAAAGGGGACACTAGGGAAGAAACCATATATTGGTACGCAGGATAATTATTTTAATAAAGCACACTACATAGTTCTACAAAACTCCTCCTTGGTGGATCCATATATTGAGACACATAAAGAGTTGCTCCGATCTGAGTTTCTAGGGAAGTCTAAAGCTTGGATTACGCGTCAGCACATAGAAACTTTCAGCGACTGGTTGCGAAAAGAATGTTAGGGTGATGAGAGTATTGATGAGCAACTGTATTTGTTGGCTAGGCAGCCATCGTGGCATATCTTCACATACAAAGGGTACGAGATAAATGGGAATACATTTTACACAGTAGCCCAAGATAAAAGGAGCACCAACCAAAACAGTGGTGTCCGCATAGATGCCGCCGACCCTAATAGAAATAAGCAAACATATTATGGCCGCATAGAGGAGATATGAAAACTAAACTATGCACCTACTTTTAAGGTACCTTTGTTCAAGTGCCAATGGGTAAAGGCAACTGGAGGCGGGGTAGCGGTCGACAACCAGTATGGAATGACAGCCGTGGACCTCAACAATATTGGGTACAAAGACGAACTGTTCGTCCTTGCCAAGGATGTGAAACATGTGTTCTATGTCAAGGACATGTCTACAAAACCGAAGAGAGGGAAAAACAACAACGACCCAATCAATGAGCCAAAGCGCCACATAGTTCTTTCAGGAAAAAGAAACATCGTCGGAATTGAAGACAAGTCAGACATATCAGAACATTATGAAAAGGATGACCAAATTCCACCCTTCACAGTGAACAAAGACCCAAACATCCAGCTAAATGATGAGGACACTCCATGGTTACGGCACGATCATAACCAAGGGATATACGTTAAGAAGAAGTTCACTACTGTGCCCGCTTAATATATATAGTGATGTTTAATAGTGTGTATTAGAGGTATTATGTAATAATTATGAATTCTGAGATGTTTATTCGGTGTTTCCTTTTTTTCTATGTTCAGATTAAATTTGTGTTTGATGGTGGGATTTCCATGTCGCTTTTGGACAATGAGTGATGAAAAAATGAAAAGATTTACGTTAAAATGATGTGAAAATAAATTTCCAATCGAAAACAAAAGTTTTAATGATTTAAATTAAACACTACATTTTTGCATTAACGAAATAGTAATTATTAATGACATTATGTTTCAATATTTATAAGAAAAAACAAAAAACTTTAGGTCACATAATTTTCCTGTGTGCAATAAAGCAAAAGTAAATTCATATTCTTTTAAAACAATTTTATGCCTTGTATTTAATTTACTGTGCAATTAACAAGACTTTAACATTATATAGAAAGAAATATATAAAAAAACAAATGGAGCTTGAAATGGGCGGGAAGTGAAACTGCAGCCCAACTTTAGTCCCGAGTAGATCTATCACCCGGGACTAAAGGTGGGCTGCATTTTTTACGGCCCGCCAAAAATACACCTTTAGTCCCGGCTGGTATTACGAGCCGGGACTAAAGGTCTTTTAGTCCTGGGCGTTTACAGGAGCCGGGACTAAAGGTCCCTCCCCTATATAAGGCGGTCGTTTCTTCTTCCTCCTCACTCTTCATCTTCGTCACCCATCACCACTGCCGCCGCCACCGCCCTCGTCATCCTCGACATCTCTCCGCCTCCGAGCGATGGGTGACAGCGCTAGTGGAAGCGCTGCCGCACCTTCCCCATGCCCAAGCCCAACGCTGCAGCGGAGGAGCCGCCCTAGCCGATGCACCGCCGAGGACAAGGAGCCTTAGAGTCGGTGATGAGACCCCCTCCCGTCCCACGGGTCTCATCTTCCCTAAGACCGGCGGACCCGAGTCCAGCGTCGCCGCTGAGGAGTACGAGCACGTCTGCGTCGATCCGGACCTTGAGTTCAGCCACACGGCGCCCCGTCCACAAGCTGTTAGCTACCCCCTCAACAACTCCCCCGACGTCCCCGACGGTTGAGCCCGACGCCGAGGCGCACCGCGAGCCGGCATCGCCTAATTCGACGATCGAACCGTGAATCTCCACCGTCCCTACATCTGCACCAAGCCGCCACGGTGATCGCCCTTTCTTCTTATTACCCCTTTTGTAATCGGATGGATGCATGTGCCGAGCCCTCATGCCGATAATCTTGTAATGGGATATGGCTCTTCGATTTTTATTGCGCGATTTTGCGCTGAGCCATCGAGCCGGCTCTTGTGCCTGCTGCGCCATGGCCGTGGCGTGCTGCTCCACTGTGCCGCAGATCCGTCTTCTTTCTTTGTGTATATGGGTACGCTGGTTGTGGAGCATCGCCATGGCCAAAATGTACCACTGCTGTTTTCGAAACTAGATTGAATACAAATGGATAATACGAATATCATAAGTACTAGGTAGCGTGCCTGTCCGTTGCTACGTGACAACTAAATTTTTGTACTAAAAACACATGGATCACATGTTAAGATAACAATACTGTAAGACATTAAACTGATATTTAATCCAAAAAAGCAAATTTATACTATTTGTATAACGAATCGTGGGTCAATTTTTATGCTACTTCACCAAATTGTTATACATACATCTAAATTTGTTATACATATATATTAGAGTTATAAATTTATATTGTTATATATATATAAATTTGTTATACATACATATTAGAGAGTTATAAATTTGTATTGTTATATATATATATTTGTTATACATATTAGAGAGTTTTAAATTTATATTGTTATATATATAAATTTGTTATATATATCACTTGCCAATAAATATTTCTAGAAAATAAGAAATCAAAGTTATGCTTTGGAGACTTGAATTTTGAGTGTAGTTGTTTAATTAATTTTAAGCACATGACTCGATCCATTTTATAGATATATGGTTTTTATTTTTTATAGATATATCTAGTGGTGTAAAAGCTAGATGGCTGCCCCGAGAGACAACATGGATGAAGAAATGATGGATATTATCAACACCAGCACTCAATTTGCTGATGGTATGGGTGACAGCGCTAGTGGAAGCGCTGCCGCACCTTCCCCATGCCCGAGCCCGACGCTGCAGCGGAGGAGCCGCCCTAGCCGATGCACCGCCGAGGACAAGGAGCCTTAGAGTCGGTGATGAGACCCCCTCCTGTCCCACGGGTCTCATCTTCCCTAAGACCGGCGGACCCGAGTCCAGCGCCGCCGCTGAGGAGTACGAGCACGTCTGCGTCGATCCGGACCTTGAGTTCAGCCACACGGCGCCCCGTCCACAAGCTGTTAGCTACCCCCTCAACAACTCCCCCGACGTCCCCGACGGTTGAGCCCGACGCCGAGGCGCACCGCGAGCCGGCATCGCCTAATTCGACGATCGAACCGTGAATCTCCACCGTCCCTACATCTGCACCAAGCCGCCACGGTGATCGCCCTTTCTTCTTATTACCCCTTTTGTAATCGGATGGATGCATGTGCCGAGCCCTCATGCCGACAATCTTGTAATGGGATATGGCTCTTCGATTTTTATTGCGTAATTTTGCGCTGAGCCATCGAGCCGGCTCTTGTGCCTGCTGCGCCATGGCCGTGGCGTGCTGCTCCACTGTGCCGTAGATCCGTCTTCTTTCTTTGTGTATATGGGTACGCTGGTTGTGGAGCATCGCCATGGCCAAAATGTACCACTGCTGTTTTCGAAACTAGATTGAATACAAATGGATAATACGAATATCATAAGTACTAGGTAGCGTGCCTGTCCGTTGCTACGTAACAACTAAACTTTTGTACTAAAAACACATGGATCACATGTTAAGATAACAATACTGTAAGACATTAAACTGATATTTAATCCAAAAAAGCAAATTTATACTATTTGTATAACGAATCATGGGTCAATTTTTATGCTACTTCACCAAATTGTTATACATACATCTAAATTTGTTATACATATATATTAGAGTTATAAATTTATATTGTTATATATATATATAAATTTGTTATACATACATATTAGAGAGTTATAAATTTGTATTGTTATATATATATATATTTGTTATACATATTAGAGAGTTTTAAATTTATATTGTTATATATATAAATTTGTTATATATATCACTTGCCAATAAATATTTCTAGAAAATAAGAAATCAAAGTTATGCTTTGGAGACTTGAATTTTGAGTGTAGTTATTTAATTAATTTTAAGCACATGACTCGATCCATTTTATAGATATATAGTTTTTATTTTTTATAGATATATCTAGTGGTGTAAAAGCTAGATGGCTGCCCCGAGAGACAACATGGATGAAGAAATGATGGATATTATCAACACCAGCACTCAATTTGCTGATGGTGACCAGCAGGATGTAGATGAAGAGAGTCAATACCTAGCTCTTGAAAATAACCAAGAAAATATTGTGCAAGAAAATACTGGCGAGGTATATATATTTATATATATATTTGAATATTATATATATATATTTGAATATCTATCATCTATTATGTGTACACATGATATTTATTTATTCTTTTTTTATACGTAGCCCTCTGGATCGACGACCACAATGGTGAAAAGCAAAAATATTCGAGGCCCGAAAAAGCCATTGGAGGGGCGCTACATAATATCAAAATTCAATATCGAGACAGGCGAACCACTTGGTCCACATACAAGGAAATTCGTGCAACACTATGGGTACCTTGTAAGGGACAGACTTTCGATCAGTGCCCGTGAATGGAAGCAAAAGATCAACGAGCCTCATGTTAGTTTTGTCTCTAATCTTGATAAGAATTTAATTTGGGATGATATCCTTCAACATTTCACGTTGCAAGCGGATGATTATGATGATATCAACGATGATGAATTGAAGGAGCTAGTTCAAAAGTGGGCTATGAAGAAGATGGCCACACAATTCTAGACTTGGAAGAAATCCCTATACACAAAATACGTCAAGAAGAATCTAACGCCCAATTTCAATACTAGGGGCCCGCTCGCGAAGTTAAGGCCCTACTAGAATGATTTTGTACAGTACAAGACATCGGAAGAGGGTGAGGAACGGGTGAGAAGGAACCAAGAGAATGCTCGACAGAAGGTATACCACCATGGCATGGGATCAGGTGGCTACGTGACTGCCATTCCCAAGTGGGGAAAAATGGAAGCGGACATTCTTGCCAAGGGTATCACACTAGAATCACTCAATTGGCCCAAACGAGCGAAGAATTGGTTTTTTGCTCATAGGGGAAGACTGGACCTAGAGACCGGGAAGCTAGTTCATGGCCCAAAACTTGAAAGAGCAACAAAAATATTTTTTTATGCTCTACAAGCTAAAGCTATTGGTGTGTTCAGGCCCAATAGAGAGAAGGATGAACTGACATATGCCATCAGGACTGCTGAACACAGTGGCCGAACCAGAGGTTTAGGACGGAATATTTCTTGGGAGCATGGTTTCCCTAATGATAGAGATACCTACAGAAGCCAACAAAGAATGAAGGATGAGGAAGCAGCGTAGATCAACAGGTTGGAGGAATATGTTTGTGAGTCACGGGAGGCGTTGCTTCAAGCACATGAGCGCGAAAAAGACATGCAAGCTAGAATGCAGGAGGAAATCATAGAGCATGTGCAAATAGCAATGAGTGTCCAAAGGAAGGCATTAGATTCAGGAATCAACATTAATATTAGCCCTCCTGATCAGTTGAAAAGCAGTTGTGCTTCCACAGAGTTGCCAAATCAAGATGACGCAATGCTACGTTTCCCCGTGGATGACATCACTGTGCCGTTTACATCATGTGAGCTACATATTCTAAAAGAGAATGCCACAATTATGATGGCTCTCGGTGTTTTTCCCCTCCAGATCCTACCAAGACACCAAGAATCTATGTGGCAATAATACCACCTAGATATGTTAGCGTCTCAGTGGATAGAGTTAACAAAGGTTTTAGTGATCTGGCTCTTGACATTCCAGGAGGTGACGGAGAGAAGACTCTAGGAGAAGCAGAGAAGACATTCATACTATGGCACACGCGCTACATCATTATTCCTGGGGTCTCTAGTCCACCGCCGCTTCCTCAACTACCATACAATAGGTGCGGATAAAAGTGAACGAAACAGTTTTTTCACTAATTTTCTATTGACATGCATGATTAATAATAACAATTTCTTATACCTAATTATTCTTTTTTGTACTCACACAGCAAGGTCTCCGCCAACCTCTCCGCCAACCTAAGTCTAATTATTCAATCTCTAGATCATCATAGTGCTTCGGGCAATGATTATGCAATGCTGCCACCACCACCACCTCCAAGGAGGTCTCCAACGCCTCCAAGGAGGTCTCCAACGGTTGCCCCGCCTCCCTTGATGACCAAGAAGTAGCTAGCTCCTAAGAGGTCCGCCCCTCAAATGAAGTAGTTGGCCCACCAGCCGGCAAAGAAGAAAAACTCCTCTAATCCAGTTATTCCCCAAAAACTGTCTTACGAGAAAAGTGAAAAGGAATTAAATGCTGCAGTACAAAAAGATGTGAATAGTTTCTTCGAAAAAGTAAGAAAGCAATGAGAAGCGAGGGAGAATCCGAAGAAACCGTACTTCTACCTACCTCCAGATCTTCTAAGAAAGAAGGTGGACCAGAAAAAGCGGAAATCTCAAAAGACCCTGCCAAAATCGGACTACGAGCGCTCTCTCACCAAGTTATTTGAGGCGGCGCAGAAAAAGACTAGAGCAGGGAAAGGTGTTGCACAACTCGGACAACAATCGCAACAATCAGTCCTCCCTCTTGTCATTCATAATGAATATGGTTCAAACTTAGACTTATCGGACGTCGATTTTGAGGACCTGGTTTGGTTTTATGAGGATACTGGTTTGGACCTTGTCCAAGTGCTCGCTGAATGACCATCTGCTCCGAAAGTGGATTCTTGGAAGAAATTTGAACATGGAAAGAGTCTATACAACCCTGAGGCCTTAGGTGAATTGGGTACGCAAATGTACCTGCTAAACAAGTGGTACATAACGACGTGTGAATGGGGAGAGACCTTTGTTTCTGTTAAAGTTAGAAACTAACATTACTTCCGTGGCGATGACGTTATATATGTTGAGTTTTCATAATTACACCAACTATGCCACCTGGACTCTTTTGACAAGTCTCATTAGCTACTATTGTCTATAAGTGTGATTATTTTCTACTATTAAAGTGTATATATATAAAGCTACACGTACATATATAAATTATATATCCTCACACTATATTTTTATATATGCAGATATGAGATGACAGAACTCAGAAAGAGAAAGGATAATGATGTTGGTTTCGTTGATCCAAATGTCTTATTCAAACACCCTAATCCTCCGCCTGAATGGAAAGCTGAACTCGAGAAAAATCTCATGAGGTTCTTAGTGAACCAACAAAACATGGACATACTCTTTCCCTACAACTTCAAGTGAGTGTTAAATAATTAATGTCAATCATTGTGGGGGTATTAACCCCTATACCCTTATGGCTAAGCTTGGGCCGGCCCGGATCGGTGGGTCCGGTCCACCAAAAGATGACGTGCGGCCCGGCTAACCTGATCGGAGTCCCACGCAAGGAGTCAAGGCGGATTTGGCGATCAATCAAGATCCTGGTCGATTAGAATAGGAATCCTTATCCGGCCACATATGGCAATTGTAACTGGCTAGGATTAGTTTCCAGATCTGTAACCCTGCCCCCCGGACTATATAAGGCGGGTAGGGGACCCCTCTAAAAAACATCTCTCATTGACATACAACAATACAAATCAGACGCAGGACGTAGATATTACGCCTTCTTGGCGGCCGAACCTGGATAAAACCTCGTGTCTGTCTTGTGTCACCGTCTTGTTTGCGGCTTGCGCATCTGTCTACCAACAATCTACTACCTTGGGCATACCCCTAGGTAGACTACCGACCATATTTCATCGACAGTGGCACGCCAGGTAGGGGGTGTGCGTACTGCTCTCCAAGCAAACAAGATGGTCATCATCTCCGGCTCCATGGCTACGCCGAATGGCCTCACGTTCATCGTTAGCTAGATCACCTGGACCACCGGCTCCAATGACTTCATCGCCATGACCCTGGAGGAGGCATGGATTCAGTCTGCGCCGACCACTGCTTCACCTGCATTGGCTACGGCTCCAACCACGACGGATACGGCTCCAACCACGACGGATATGGCTCCGACCACGATGGATCTGGCTTCGACCATGGTACATCTGGCTCCGACCATGCCTGCATCACCTTCAGCCACGCCGACAACTCGTAATCTGCTTCCCCGCTACAAAGGGAAGCAGATCGACAACACTGACTTGCTCGACTCCATCGATCGGGTCAGCACCAAACTCGCTGAAACCCAAGCTCTGGTAAGTACGATTCAAAGTCAACCTAATGAGCAGGTAACCACTCCCCACAATAGATCTACCTAACCAGCTCGGACCAGTCATCCTGCACGACTTGGTACAGATCTCGTGGTCACATCTACTCCTGAAGGGCGCTCTGCTCGTCGCCGGCTAGCCTTCGCGACGGGTCTCCGGCTCTCTGAGTACGAAGCCTCGACGGAGAACCACTAGGTCCAGCCCTACGGCCTGCCAAACGCTACCTCCAGCTACGCCTACAACCTACAACGCCGCTTGGATCTGTGTTTTATGCACCGACCTCGGCCGAAGCCACGCAACTTCGTCAACATGATCCGGATTGAAGATTATCAAGAAGGGTCCGTCCACATAGTCCAAGAGGGCGACTCCAGCTCCTCGTCTGGCACCGCATCTAATGCATCTGTCCACACCGAGCTTCAGCATCATGAAGATGAAGGCATCAAGTACGATCTAGATATCCCAGACCACGCCCCGGGGTTCTCACAATTCCCGTCTTTCCCGCCAAGATGAGGGGATTTGATCCATGTTGTCAGCAATGATGAACCGCCAGCAGTTGGCGAAATAGAACAAGAAAGGACTGCACAAGAAACATGCAATATTGACCGGTTTAATCGTCGACAAATCGAAGCCGAAGCAGACCAGGAGGCACGACGCATAAGGGTCTAGCCACGTGACCTCAACAATGCTTTCGACAGGGTGGGGGACAAACAGGTCTTCAGGACTCCAAGTGCCAACGTAGCTGTCGCCATGGCGACAATGCAACGGCTACCCAACTCCCCGGAAACCCAAGCAGTTCGCGATGAAATACAAGCCTATCTAACGGCTGCTATGGCCCAGACCGTGGAGATTGTAAACCAAGCTCGGGCTCCATCCATTTTAGTCGAGTCAAGCCACAGCCGCCAGCTCCCAAGTCACTCACAACCACTCAACCAACATGGCTCGCGCAACAACGGCCCATCAGACAACCGTCAAGGTGGAAACGGTGGCCATGGTGGTGGCCAGGATGACAACCGCCACCGGGACGACAACCACTGCGACGTCTGGGATGATAACCGCCGGGACAACCGCGATAATCGCCGCGATAACCACGGTCGCAAGGCTAATCCAGATGGCAATCGAGATCACCGTGATGGCAATAACGATCTCCGCCATTACCTCGGTGGACGTGATCTGCGTGCTCGCATCAACCAGAGAGCCGACGACCGAGCATCCCACGAAAGTTATCGCCGTATGGAATATGACACTGCCCACGGCCCACCGGGTTTGAAGCAGTTTACTCCACACCTTCGCCAAGTCATATGGCCCAAGAATTTCAAGCTCGAGAAACTTCAGAAGTATGACGGCAAGGAAAACCCCGAATTATGGGTCATGCTTTACAAGACTGCGTGCAGATCAGCCATGGCTGATGAGCACGTTATGTCTAACTATTTCCCAGTCGCTGTTGGCCATGTGGGTCACCAATGGCTGGTCAGCTTGCCGACGAACTATTTCGACTCTTGGCAGGAGCTCAAGCAAGCCTTCATCGACAACTTCATTGCTACTTGTGAACAACCAGGCAACAAATATGATCTGCAATGGATTCGAGATCAAAAAGATGAGCCACTACGCAAGTACGTCTGGCATTTCTCGGAGATGCGCATCAAGGTCCCATCAATCTCCGACAACGAGGCAATCGAGGCTTTCATCGCTGGCCTTCGCTTCCACGATGCCCTAAGGGACAAGCTTCTCTGCAAGAGACCTGATTCGGTCACAGTGCTCCTGGCCACCGCTAAGAAATATGCGGACGCCGACGACGCTAAAAAGATAATTATTGAAAAAGCAGCAAGGGTTCCACGCTCCGACCACCCCCCACACCATGACAACTACCGCAGCAACTGTGGTTGGAACGACAATTTTGACCACCGCAACCAGCACAATGACTCCCACGACCACCGTGACCAACGTAATCAGCGGCGTAACCGCCGTGACGATTACAGGAGCAAGCGTGCTCGGGAAGACGACGGCGAGGTCAACACCGTTAAAAAGGGTGGCGGATGTCGTAACTATGAAGACGACTATGCCAAAGCATTGAAAGAGCCCTGCCAGCTCCATCCTAAGTCAAACCATACCATGGAGAATTGTCGCGTCCTCAAGTCTATCTACACGCGTCAACATGCTCCGGATACGTCCGACAAGCCTAACGACGCAGGGGAACAACGCAACGATGATAACGACGATGATGATGCAGACCCTTGTCACAAATACATCAAGCCAACTGATCATGTGCACACCATCATCGGAGGCAAAGTGTCCATCGATACCAAACAAGAATGCAAGCTGCTCGCCCGCGCTTGCTTGAACGTGGCCAACACCGACCATCTCCTCACCGATCCACGGCTCTCTCCGTGGTCTCACCGCGAAATCTCCTTCAGCAGAAAGGACCAATGGGCCGCAATACTTGAGCCAGGGCATTTTCCCCTGGTCCTTGATCCTTGTATCAACAAGGTTCAGTTCGACAGAGTACTGATCGACGGCGGCAGCTCCATCGATATACTATTCAAGAACTGTCTGCCCGCCCTGAAGATAGCTCAGGCAGACCTCAAGCCGTACGAGGCACAGTTCTAGGGTGTTTTCCCCGGACAGAGCTCTACACCTCTCGGGCAGATCACGCTACCTATGTAGTTTGGGACCCCGGACCACTTCCGCACCGACTACGTCAACTTCGTGGTCGCCAACTTCAACAGCACCTACCATGCTATTCTTGGTCGACCGTTGCTCACCAAGTTCATGGCCATACCTCATTACAAGTATCTGGTGCTCAAGATGCCTACCGAGAAAGGAGTTCTAACCCTCCGAGGCAACGTGTACGCAGCTTATACCTACGAAGATGATAGTTTTAGAATAGCAGAGGCTCATGACCTCTCTGTTCGCATGGCCTAGACCATGCTCGACGCCAAGAAAACCTCGACCGACCACCAGGAGATCCTGGAGCTCGAGGCTCCACACAAGAACATCAGGTCCAAGGAGCACAAGGTGATCCAGC
This sequence comes from Miscanthus floridulus, assembly GCF_019320115.1. NCBI lineage: Eukaryota > Viridiplantae > Streptophyta > Magnoliopsida > Poales > Poaceae > Miscanthus > Miscanthus floridulus. The sequence continues at coordinate 47,536,753 of NC_089580.1, read as the reverse complement.
TGGTCGACGGTGATCCCAGCAAAACGGCCCTTATCGGGGCCAACCTGGATCCCAAATAGGAAGACATGCTCGTTAGGTTCTTGAGGAGCAACGTGGATGTGTTCGCATGGAAACCTGCTGACATGCCCAGTGTACCCCAGAACTTGATCGAACACTCCTTGAATGTCAATGGCAAGGCCAAACCTATCAAGTAGAAGCTATGACGGTTCGCTCGTGACAAAAAGGAGGCGATTAGGGTAGAAGTTATACGGCTTTTGGTAGCCGGATTTATCAAAGAAGTGTATCATCCGGAGTGGTTAGCCAACCCGGTTCTTGTATGCAAAAAGAATAATGAATGGAGAATGTGCGTTGATTACACTGATCTCAACAAACACTACCCTAAGGACCCCTTTGGCTTACCTCACATAGACGAGGTCATAGATTCAACCACCGGTTGCGAGCTCCTTTCCTTTCTCGATTGCTACTCTGGTTATCACCAGATCGCTTTCAAAAAGGATGACCAGATCAAGACATCTTTTATCACACCCTTCGGCGCCTACTGCTACACGACCATGTCGTTCGGGCTCAAGAATGCCAGGGCTACCTACCAACACGCTATACAAGCTTGCCTCAAAGACAAGATAAAAGATGACCTCATCGAGGCTTATGTTGATGATATAGTTGTCAAAACCAAGGAAGCTCATACCCTTGTTGACAACCTGGAGCGCACCTTTGCATCCCTTAATACATTCCAGTGGAAGTTAAACCCAAAGAAGTGCATCTTCGGTGTTCCTTCTGGCATACTACTCGGCAACATCGTCAGTCACGACGGCATACGCCCTAACCCGAAGAAAGTCAAAGCTGTTTTGGACATGAAGCCACCCAAAAAGGTGAAGGATGTCCAGAAGCTTACTGGATGCATGGCCACCCTCAGCCGTTTCATATCAAGATTAGGCAAAAAAGGATTACCGTTCTTTAAACTACTCAAAGCATCTGAAAAGTTTGAGTGGTCAGAGGAAGCAGATGCTGCCTTCGAACAGCTGAAACAATACCTTACGTCACCTCCGATCCTCACTGCTCCAAGAGAAGACGAAATACTCCTGCTATATATTGCGGCTACTAATCGAGTGGTCTCCACGGCCATGGTGGTCGAGCAAGACGGGCCCGACCACATCTACAAGGTACAGCGACCAATCTATTTCATTAGTGAGGTACTTAATGAGTCCAGGACCAGGTACCCATAGATTCAGAAGTTGATCTACGCCATACTGATAACATCCCGAAAGTTGAAACACTACTTTGACGGATATCGTGTGGTGGTCATGACTGAGTACCCTCTGCGAGACATCATTAGCAATAAGGATGCGAACGGGCGCATCATCAAATGGGCAATGGAGCTATGCCCCTTTTCCTTGGAGTTTGCAAGCCGCACTACAATCAAGTCTCAGGCACTTGTCGATTTCATCGTCGAGTGGACAGACTTAAGCACGCCTGCCTCTCTCGGATCCGACGAATATTGGACGATGTACTTCGACGGCTCTCTCAACATTGACGGTGTGGGAGCAGGAGTCCTTTTCATGTCACCATCCAAGGAGCAGCTTCGGTACGTCCTCAGGATTTATTTCCCAGCATCTAATAATGCCGCTGAGTACAAAGCATGCCTACATGGTTTGCGCATTGCGGTTGAGCTTGGCGTTAAACATCTCTACGTCTATGGAGACTCTGCTCTGGTCGTCAACCAACTCAACAAGGACTAGGACACAACCAGCGAAAAGATGGATGCATACTGCAAATTGATCAGAAAGCTGGAAGGCAGGTTCTATGGCATCGAGTACATACACGTGGTCTAGGACAATAATCAAGCAGCAGATGCACTGTCAAAGTTAGGATCATCCCGAGCAAAAATCCCACATGGCATATTCGTCCAAGACCTGCTCACGCCTTCCATCGAAGAGGAAGATTCCACGACAGACAAGCCTCCAGACCAGAAATTGGTTGCTATGGTTCCGGCATCAAGCACCGCCGAGCCCCCTCCGACCACTCATGAGCTCGACTAGAGAATACCTTTCATCAAGTACCTAACAGATGGCAGCGGTTACACTGATCGGATAGAGAACAAGCGCCTGATGCGTCGCAGTAAGTAGTACCTGCTCGTCGATGGCAAGCTATGGCGCAAGAACGCAAAGGAGGAAATCTTGATGAAGTGTATAACCCAGGAGGATGGCGAACATCTCCTAGACCAAATCCACTCTAGCTCCTGCGGCAACCACGTGGCCTCAAGAACACTAGTCGGCAAGGCTTTCCGAGCAGGGTTCTATTAGCCGTCAGCAGTAGCCGATGCAGAGAAGCTAGTCCGCCACTATGAGGGTTGTTAGTTCTTTACCAAGAGAATCCACGTACCAGCACATGAGATCCAGACAATACCAGCCTCCTGGCCCTTCGCATGCTGGGGACTGGATATGATCGGGCCCTTCAAACCGGTTCCAGGGAAATTTACATGCGTCTTTGTGCTGATCGACAAATTTTCTAAGTGGATAGAATACATGCCTTTGGTACAGGCATCCTCAGAAAAGGCTGTCACGTTCCTCGACTAGGTCATCCATCGTTTCGGCATACCCAATAGCATCATCACCAATCTGGGTACTCAGTTCACCGGGAACACTTTTTGGGACTTCTGCGATGAAAGGAGCATAGTAGTAAAATACGTCTCGGTGGTGCACCCTAGAGCTAATGGACAAGTCGAGCAGGCAAATGGCATGATCTTGGACACATTGAAGAAGAGGATGTATAGAGAAAATGACAAAGCTCCCGGAAGATGGCTCAAAGAGTTACCAGCCGTAGTCTGGGGACTTAGAACTCAGCCCAGTCGTAACACCGGCGTCTCGCCATACTTTATGGTTTACGGCGCTGAGGTAGTCCTCCCTATAGATATAGCTTTCAGATCAGCATGGGTAGAGAACTTCGACAAAGGCAAGGCCAACAAAGTATGGGAGCTAGAAGTGAATAGCGCAGAAGAGAAGCGGCTCGATTCTTGTGTACGTACGGCCACATACCTTGCTGTTTTGCGCAGGTACTACAACAAGAACGTTAAAGAGCGGTTCTTTATGGTCGGGGATCTGGTTCTGAAGTGGAAGACAAACCAGGCTGGTGTCCATAAACTCGCAACCCCATGGGAGGGGCCCTTCATGATCAAGGAGGTCACACGACCAACGTCTTATAGGTTAGCTCACCTGGACGGTACAGACGTACCAAACTCGTGGCACATCGACAAGCTTAGACGTTTCTATGCTTAACTACTGAGATATGTACCCCTCTTGTACTTTCAATTTACTTCAATAAAGCTATTATGATTTCTCCGACCACTCTAATGTGTCACTTCAACTTTTATGGTTATTCTAACTTAGCCAGTAAAAGCCGACCACCACTCCTTCTACGGTTTTCGGAGCAGGACCTCTCTCTGGTTCCTCCCAACACGTGCACGGGATCCGCTCTCTACGTTACGAGTGATCGGCAGGTCCCCCTTGGTTTGACTTGTCTGCGTCTGCGTGTGCACAGGTCATGCACCTCACACTCCGACCACATGGCAAACTAGGGCCGCACAAACTTTTCGGGATGATGTGTCGAGCAAAATGGTACAACTAAACAGAACGTTATCATGTTCTCACTCAGTTACACCAACATAAGTTTCAAGCTTAAATACGTTTTATACAAAGCAAACAAGCTTATAATGATATACAGTTACGTTATTACAAGCTTGCCTGAAAAGGCCCAAGTTTACAATGACACAACTATGTCCTCCTTCTACAGCTCTAAGCCTATTACATTGGCTGGTCGGGGAGCGCGGCACCTACTGCTCGCTGCTTCCGATATCCTACTCGAGTCTTGAGGACTCTTGTGCTAGTCGAGCTAAAGGGGATGGCCTCGCCGATGCCTGGCTAGTCGAGGCCGTAGGCTTCATCGGTTGGCTTGCAACTGATGGCGTTTCCAGCTGACTTGTCGATGGCGTACCCTATATAGGTGTTGTCCCACCTCCACATAGGTTAATGTCACCAATTATCTTTGATGACAGGTCTAGCTATGCCATCCGAAGCTCCTCCGCCTTGTCTGGGTCTACCTCCTTTGGGTATCCAGCCTCCAAACGCTTGAGATCGATCAGAGGGTAGTGGGCACGCACCATGCTTAGCACATGGGCACCCGTGTACTCACCCAACTCCTTCATGAACTCTTGGAACCATCCCCATGCTTGTCTGCATCTCTCGACCAGTCCGAGCTAGGGCGTCCTTGGCTCTTCCTCTGTGAGCGCCGGGTCGACAAGGTCGAGGATGGGCAAAATGCCAGTCGCCACCTCCTGGCACCGGTTCTTCCATGTGTCCCGATCCTCGGTGGCCTCGAGGCATCGTGCTTTCCAGCCATCGTGCTCTTTCATCACGGCTTCTAGATGCCTCTTGGCATTGACTTTTAAAACTGCACACCATACAAGACATCAAATGTAAAGTCACGACAAGATAAGGCAGGCAACAGAATAAGAACGGTGGTCTGGAATACTTACTCTTCAGTTCCTCCTTCATTTTGGTGGTGTGGTCCTGGAGTTGAGACTGGCTGCATGCCAGTTTCTCGTTGTCCTCCTTCAGGCGACCACACTCTACGATCACGCGGCTATTCTCCTCTTGGAGGCGGGTTACCTTAGCTTCTAAGCCTGCATTACAGCTGTCATTACCAACAACGCAACAACACGTGTCATACACTTGCTGTGACAAAATGACAACTTACTTGTTTTTTCCCGCTCTTTGTCATTGAGCTGGCCGACCAGGTTCTGGTTCTGTGTTTCTTGCTCTGTCCTCTCCTGGTCGGCGGCTTCAAGTTAGCGACGCAAGCGTTCCACCTCGGCCGCCAGTTCTCTATTGTTCGCCGTGATTCCCTTAATCTGGTCGAAGCACCTCTTTCGGTACTTCACGGTCTTCATCAAGTCCTACATATAAACAAGCTAAGTCAGACAGATCGACTACATAACAGGGTCAAGTGGTCAAGCCAAACATACCTGGACTTCTGTCACCAGACGCTTTGCCGCCCGTTCAACTTTTAGGGTCTCTTCGACCTCTGGGATTTCTTCGTGCATAACCCACTCGTCATTCCGCCAACGCGACACATATACATGTTGTCGTTTATCTTGGGGACGGTCCAGGATTTCTTCTACTTTGTCCTCTTCGGCCTCTTGTTCAGGGGGCGGCGCTGGTCTGGAGTCTGCAGTCTCTGCGATCACTATGGCCTTCCCACGAGCCGTAGCATCGGCTAGCATGCTCTGTGCCAACTCTGGTTGCTGCTCCTCGGCTTGGTCTAGTTCCCTTGGCGCCAAGGTACCTAGTTTAGCAGGGTTAGTGCTCGGAGCACTTGTACTTTGCTCGACTGTCTTCTCGACCAGCTGCTCGGGGACTGATGTTTGGCCGCTCGTCTGCTGAGGTTCCGGCAGAATTTCTTCTACAGGTTCCTCCACAATCGCCTGCTGAGCAGTTCTTTCCGCCAGTACTGGTGAAGCCATGCCACACCCGGCTAGCTGGTCGGGATTTTCGATGGACGCCGACCTAATATACTAGGGAAAAGTTCAGAAGATAATAGTATTCAATACAAATTATAAGCTTACATCAAAGTTACAGATTCTTATAGCTTGCAAGCACGGAATGACGTGGCGAAGGAGCATCTCTTCGATCGCGCCTGCTCCACGTGCTCGGCGGGTTCCACCGGGTCTTTTTCCATGACTGGTACTGGCACCGGGGTTTGGTGCTCGACACTTCCCCCGCTTGTCCTCTGTGTTGTAGTGGTCAAAGATGTGATCACTGCTGGCATAGAGGAGCCACCCTGCTCCGTCGACCCCATTTGTCTCCTCCTCTTTCGAGGGACGAGTTGGAAGATGTCCGCATCCTCTGTTTCGTCGTCTGAAAGGGGGAAGATGGCCTGGCGACGTTTGTTGGCAGCCGGCCGCTTGCCAGCAGCTCTGGCCGATGCATCCTCCACAACCTCGAGTGCCGCCCAGTGGACGTCTTCGGTCCTAGCACTAGTCTGGGCGGTTGGGCCGGCAACTTGCGGCCAATCCACACCAGGGGGCGGAGACACAAACACTGCTGCCCGGTCATGACCATTACTCTGGGAAACATAAAGGAGACAATAGTGAATTTCTTGTTACAACATGATTCTACAGGTACAAGGAAGCATCATTTACCTTTGGGGGAGGTCGGGCCAGCTTGAAGGCGTGCTCGATGTCGTTTAGCCTGACTTAATTGGGATCGGCTAGGTTGAATAGCTCCCCAATCCTAGCCTTGACTTCTATCTTGTCGAGCGCCTCTTTCCTGGTCCTCGTTGGATCTGCGCTCCCCTAGTACTCGAAGCCAGGATGTACCCTCTTCTGGCAGGGCTGGATCCTTCGGCTGATGAAGTTCCCGACCACACTTGGACCATCCAGCTTTCCCCATAGGATCATCCCGAGCAGTTCTGCGATTTGCTCCAAGTGCTCGGGCTTCTCCGACCAGCTGTTCTTCTTCTCCGGAATCAACCCCACGTCGCACAGGGTGATTGTGTTCGGCTCTTCGCGGATGTAGAACCACTTCTTGTACCATTCGTCCAGCGAGGTGTTCCAGGGGCAGTGCAAGTACTGGGCCTTCATACCATCACGCAGATTGAGGTAGACACCTCCGGCTATCTTCGAGCCGCCGCTCCCTTTCTTCCACAGACAGAACAGGTGGCGAAAGAGGTCGAAATGGGGCTGGAAGCCACCATAGGCCTCGCAAAGATGGATGAAGGTGGAGACAAGAAGAATCGAGTTGGGATGCAGATTGCAAATCCCAATCTCGTAATACAAGCAGAGACCCTGAAGGAAAGGTTGCACTGGAACCCCAAAACCCTGCTTGAAGAAATCCTCAAAAACTACAATCTCACCTGGTTGTGGATCAGGGAAGCTTTCTCCTTCTGGCGCACGCCATCCCGCGAGTACCTTGTTGTGGAGCACTCCCATGGCGACGAGGTCCTCGATGGTCTACTCATTGCTCCTTGATTTCCACCACTCCTTCGCCATGACTCTGCCTTTCTTCTGGGCGTCTCTCTTCGCCATTAATCTGCCCTTGCTAAGGGGGTGGATGCGGTGGAGGGGGGATTGGTGGTGATTTTCGGAGGAGTAGGGTTCGGCAAGAGGAAGAAGAAGGTTGCGGTGGCGAATGACAATGGGGATCGGTAAAAAGTAACTTACAAGCTCTATATTATAAATAACCAAGAGCTCTGTCATTTCGTCCGCCCGAGATTCTTGGGAGACGTGCGCACGCGCCGCAGATGGTTGTTTTCACAACCTCGAGATCTACGCCAATAAATGCACCTCTTCGTTTCTAGTGTACGCGCCTCTTCGTTGATAATGTGAGAGGGCCCACACTGATGCACCTCCATACAGGCACCAAGCGACTGTTTGCCAGAAAGAGTAAGAAGGCAGAGTGATATGTTATATCCGTCTGCTTTTTTGACCAGACGTGGTAGATTGGACGTGACAGAATAAGGAGATAAATAAATACACCAAATAATAATACAAGCGGCGTTCTTTTTTTCGCTGCATGTCTTGAGCTCAATGATGGACCAGACCACTACCGTGCTCGGGGACTGCCCAGACCACTGCCGTGCTCGGGGACTGCTCCGGCCACTACCCTGCTCGGGGACTGCTCCGACCACTGCCGTGCTCGGGTACTGCTCCGATTACTATCGTGCTCGGGGACTGTCCCGACCACTGCTCGGAGATCGTTCTTCTCAGCTACATGTGATTTGTACTCACATACAATTGAGAGACATTTATTTAGACCTTGCTACAAGGCTCATACTTCGCCTTCCAGCAAGCTCGGGGACTACATCGGTACGATGCACCTGCCGGTGCATCTCGTATTGCTTGTACGACGATTGGGTTCTCAACTTCATTGGGAATTCTTTTCAGACCCTGGCACCATGTGCCTACGTCACCTACTGCCAGGCTCGGGGACTAAGTGGGCACACTTCACCTTGCGGTGAATGTGTTTGTTTAATCGACCCTTATGCTTTGACTGATTGAAAGGATTACTATCGTGCTTGGGGACTGTCCCGACCACTGCTCGGAGATCGTTCTTCTCAGCTACATGTGATTTGTACTCACATACAGTTGAGAGACATTTATTTAGACCTTGCTACAAGGCTCATACTTCGCCTTCCAGCAAGCTCGGAGACTACATCGGTACGATGCACCTGCCGGTGCATCTCGTATTGCTTGTACGACGAGTGGGTTCTCAACTTCATTGGGAATTCTTTTCAGACCCTGGCACCACGTGCTTACGTCACCTACTACCAGGCTCGGGGACTAAGTGGGCACACTTCACCTTGCGGTGAATGTGTTTGTTTTTCGACCCCTACGCCTCTGATGATCAAGGACGCTACACTCCAAGACGCACTTACACTTCTGTTCAGAAATACAAGTGGGCACACTTCCCAGGACGGAAATCCTGTTTCTTTTTTCTTAAGAGCACCATATATTCTTCGGACAACCTACTTCTCCGACGACAACGGTGGTCAGAGATGTCAAGGACTCAAGCCTTACTTGTCGGAGAAGGTTAAAGTGGCGTGTCGCAGCATAATACATGGTGCTCAGGGACTAGCTGTGGGGGTATTAACCCCTATACCCTTATGGCTAAGCTTGGGTTGGCCCGGATCGGTGGGTCCGGTCACCAAAAGACGACGTGTGGCCCGGCTAACCTGATCGGAGTCCCGCACAAGGAGTCAAGGTGGATTTGGCGATCAATCAAGATCCTGGTCGGTTAGAATAGGAATCCTTATCCGGCCACATATGGCAATTGTAACTGGCTAGGATTAGTTTCCAGATCTGTAACCCTGCCCCCCGGACTATATAAGGCGGGCAAGGGACCCCTCTAAAAAATATCTCATTGACATACAGCAATACAAATCAGACGCAGGACGTAGGTATTACGCCTTCTTAGCGGCCGAACCTGGATAAAACCTCGTGTCTGTCTTGCGTCACCGTCTTGTTTGTGGCTTGCGCATCTGTCTACCGACAATCTACTACCTTGGGCATACCCCTAGGTAGACTGCCGACTATATTTCATCGACAATCATATGGATATTTGTTCAATTATTTGCTTACTAGCTAAGCTATCACACACACACACACACACACACACACACACACACACACACACACACACACATATATATATATAGTTAATATCGATCATATATGCAATAATCACTGGATATTGATGGTCATCGATATGACCAATAGTCGGTTGAGCATCTTAGACTCGTTAAGAAAAGAGCAAACAAAGTACCAAGACATGAGAGATATTATCCAAGGGTAATTTGGTCTCTCTAGCAACTATATATACCCCAATCTCTTAACTACAACAATTATTAAAGACCAAATTAATTTTTTATTTTATTGGACGCAGTGTTTGGAAAAGTTTCATTGAGGAACACCACATGAAACATTGCAAAGCGCCACTGGATGTAATCGCACACAAAGTAAGTACTAGCTACATTTATATATATATAATTCAATTAACACCATACATGCTTTTATTGCTCATATTTGCGAGTTTATCGTGGCGTACTAAAAAAAACTCTTGAAGAGATCCTCAAAGTACGTTATATAAATATATTCATATATTCACAACTTCTTTTATTGCTCATATATATAAGTAATTACGTGACCAACACACACACACACATATATATATTAATACTTTTCCTTTAACTTTTATTGAAGACTCTATGGTTGAAGGAAAAAGTCATACGACGTGACCAACTGAAAGCAATTCAAGAGACCATGGCAGGATTTCTTAATGACCAGGTCTTAAACCCCGCTGGTGAGTTCTACAATGACATGAGCGAAACATGGAAGCCAAACCAGATGGAGTGAATTTGTTATCCCAAAGATATGATAGTATATACAATGCAAACTTTATTTGTAATATATATATATATATATATATTATATGTACATAAAATAACGTACAATATATGTATATGCATGTAATATATACGTTAGTTTCATACTTTAGTTTGTACAAAATGTTCGAACATTATAAGCGTGTAGAATACGTATATTATTAGCAGCGTAGAATGCGTATTCGAAAACCTATTCGAAAACCAAAACGAATCATCAATTGAAAATAGAAATAAAAAAAGAAAAAAAAGAAAACATTTAGTCTCGGTTGGTACCAACCGGAACTAAATGGCCGGCCCACGTGACCAGACCGGGAGGCATCTTTAGCCCTAGTTGGTATTACCAACCTTTAGTCCCGGGCGAGAAACCGGGACTAAAAAAGAGGCTCTTCCGGATCCGTGCTTCTGGTTGGAAAATCAGGACTGAAGGATATCCTAACCGAAAGTACAGCTAGTTTGCAATAGTCAGTGCTTGCTTGCCGTGAAGCAAATGTGTTTGTGGACGTTGAAGAGGAAGGATCGCTTGAACTGGAGGAGTGTCACAGCGGAAAAGTTATTTTTTCCTTTAAGGGCGTGTACCCCCTTTGTGCACTCGATGCCTGTGCAGCAGGATCTTGATGCATTTTGTCCTGAAATGCAAGGAGAACAATGGCTAACTCTAGTATATTAGTAGCACATACGAGATTGACAAAATTACTATAAGCGTTTTGTTGTGGACAAACATGCACTTGCTAGCATTCACATGCTACATAAAGAATAGGGTTGTTACTTCTTGAATTAAATTAGAATAAAAAACAAGTATTCATGCCAAGTCAAAAACTTAAACTAAATAGATAGGTTCCACTACAAGGAATTCAACCAACTTAGCTACGCTCACTTCATTAAACTATCATCCTTTCAAAGGTTTTTGCTAGTGAATCATGCACCTATAAACATCTTGAAACCGATAGCTTTGAAAATTCATAGCCACGCTACTGCTGGACTTCATTCCACTTGTAGGTAACTTGAGTGCCTCCCAAGAGGAAGAGATGTAAGTTGAGTTGCTAGAAACTTAACCTTTGGTTCTACTAAGTCTCATTACATCTAACTAATAAGGTGTGCATTTAAGTTTATCTAGTGTTATCCAAACTCACGGAGATCATCAAATTAGAGCTAGTTATATTGACTACTGCTAGCTACGTACCGCAGAAGAGGTAAGCCACACTAGTAAAGCACATTTGGAACATATAAATGTGGTAAGAAAAGAGTTCAAGTTAGGAGGTGCAAACTCTCAAAACAGGACGATGTATCCCATGATGATGTGAGTGAAAAAGAAACTCCTAATACAGGTCATCCAGCTATCCATTGATCAACTTTTTCGGGTTTCCTGGTCTTTGTCCCCGGGCGATTATCAAGTGACGCCAGAGCATTTGCAGGCATACGCTACAGCTGCAAGGACGGAGGCCCACAACCCATTGACCATGGTTGTGTCATGTGTGGTGTGGTGCATGTGAGATTGAAGAGTTGCCATATGTTATCTTGTACAGTAGGTTCCACTGTGACTTTATTGAAGAGTAGTATGTTTGGACAAAGCTATCACGAATAATGCGGCAGTTAGGCTCTGTTTGGTTACCCCCGGAACGCGCCGTTCTGGGCTAGGAACGGTTCCAGCGTTATAGAAATTATTGAAGAAACGGTGTGGCAGGGAATCGATCCCATACAATCGATCGAGGCCTTAATAATGGGATAGTCTCCATATCGCGTATGTTGGTTGTTCCAGATCCTGTAGCCTACTGCTATTGGTTTCGAAGAAAGGCACGTCGGTCACGGATGCATGGTGTGGCTTGCACATGCTGTTCATCCATCCATCCATGGATGCTGGATGGAGTCGCTTTCCCCGTTCCATCTCGTGCATGTCGGCGCAGCACTTGTAGGCCACAAAAAATGTAACTGTAGTTATCCTCGTATGCTAACATGGGATTTTCTGCCTAGATTTTCTCCACGTAGCCTTCAGCGGGCAGACAAAATCCTCCCCGTCGCTGCCACCAGGGGACACAAGTTCTCTTGACAGTTGACGCTGCTGGTCAAAATTTGTCCCTAGTATTATACTTGATGCCATAGGTAGCTTGGATTTCTTTTTTCTTTGCCCAAGTGGAGATTTAGTCTCCATTTCACACACCTCCAGCAGCTTTACGAGTTGTTTAAAGCTGTTTTGTGCCAAAAGGTATTTTCAAATATATTCATTAAAACATGCTCTCATAAGGAATTGATGCGGGATGAAAACTGAAATAGTTGCTTCTCCTAGCTTTAACTTGCTCTAGTGGGTCTCTGTATGTGATTCTATATGTGATTTGTCAGAGCATGTTTTCAAGTAATTTTATATATGAAGCTATCTTGATGAACGGTCAACCAAAATAAACCGCTTTAGCTCCATTGGTAGCTAGAAGCTGAGCTGTGGCTAGCATTATACCAAAAGGCGGTGTGTGTGTTTTTTCGTTTTTTCCCTCAAAAAAAATTAACATGCTCAACACCACGCTAAAACTTGCCACGCCAAACCACTGCAATATCCGATGGCATTGTTGGCAGATTTTTTTTTTTGGCAAAACGGTGCGTTACCTACGTACGTGGGCACGTCAGAATGCCCCATGAATCTCGATTCAAAATACTCCATCACTGCTGGATTTTAAACCAGCACAACCATACCGACAGTGATGAGGGTAAGCTATCACTGTCGGTTCCTACAAACCGGCAATGCTCTTCAACTTCACTGTCGGTTCTTTACACAACCGGCAGTGTTCATTTCTAACAACACCGCCGGTTCATAAGACCACCCGGTAGAGCTCAGTTACAACAACACTGTCGGTTTGTGTTTCAATCGGCAGTGTTGTAGTAAGAATCACTGCCGGTTTGTGACAAAAACCGGCAGTAATGGCTAAGCTAACGCTGCCGGTTTGTGGCTCGAGCCGGCAGTGCCATCACTGTCGGTTTTTTGCTAACCGATAGTGATGTTTACGACAATATTATCGGTTTTCTGATAACCGGCAGTGATGTCACGTTCGTATTTTATTGTTTTATAATTGATTTTAATTTATATTTTTTCGTAGAATCGGGTTTCGCTTTATATACGCTACGTAGACGACATGTACATCAATATTAAACATTACAAATGTTACGGTTACAATTCAAATGTTCTTATCCACATCTCGATCCCTCAAAATAAAAAAGAAATATTCTTGGACTTCACACATGCTTCTCGGACTTCTTACAATAATCTGGCAAGCCGCTCTGGGTCATACTGGTCCTTGTACTTCACGGATTGTGCAATGGAAAATACTCCATCTTTTTTCAATACCTTGGCTAAGATGAATTTTGCCAGCTTCGATTGCAGTGCGATGATCTCCATGTCTAACAGTCTTTCATGGTTATATTTCTTGCGCTGTCGTTTAAAAAAGATGACATCTAAAGAGGAATAGTAAATCATTTTGTTGAATTATTAACAGACATAAATGAAATGGGGATTATACACACCAACTTATCGGCTTCTTCCGATTTTCCACCGATGTAGCGAAGCATTGCCCACATTACATAAACCCGCATTCATTGCTTATCGGCTTCGTATAGTTTGGCATGAACCCTCTGATAATAAGTGCGATCGTATAGACTCAATTTGATGAAAGTTTCTATGATTCTTGCAATCTTTGCATGGGCAGACGACAGGGTTCGCATTCCCAGCATGGGCTTTGGCATCGGTGATAAACTGGCTGACGCCATGCATGTACCACTTGTCCGTTCGAGACAGATGCATCCACTCTCGATCCATCAATGCACAAAAAAATACTGAGACAGTAATTATAAAGAATTAATAAGAAATCGAGCTTCATGAACAATAATTGTAGCTCGAAAGTACCATTTTTGGAAAACATTATTGTACACTAATTATTGAAAAATTGAAATTGGTAGCCCTGGCCCTGTAAATTAAAAAGCATAGTAAAAAACATTATTGCACAATATTAAAGAACAACTATTCTACTCTACTTCTAAGAACTAATTATAGCATCACATACTAACAATGATGATCTTGACCACCATGGAATAATTAGCTATGAATTTAAATGTGTTCATAGACACCAACCTTTTGGATGATGGATTCACCATAATTTGAGCATTGCACAAATGTCTAATTGAAAAAGTGCTTTCTAGAATGGAGAAAGAACTAGAATGAGAATCAAGCAATGTAGCCATCAAAACGAAGCTAATTAAGCAACAAAATCAAAGGAGTGGATGTTTGTTACTAACATTAAAGCAAAAAATCAAGCTATTCTTTAAAATCCAAGCACTAGCTTCATGGTGAAGAGCAACCACAATAATGGAGGGAAAGGTCCAAACGCGTGCCTATGTTCTCGGGATGGAAGAGAGGAGGAAGGAGAGAACGGCTGCAGTTTTTTTTGTGTTGTAGGCTTATCACCGTCGGTTCTTGGCTAGAACCGACAGTGATAGAGCCCAATCACTGTCGTCTCTTGGCTTGATGAGTGCCCCCAAAAACACTGCCGGTTCAAGCCACAAACCAACAGTGATATGGTCCTTTACTGCCGGTTTTAGCCCAGCCCCAATCATTTTTTTTATTTTCAACGTAGTGGCAGAGGCATATATATATATATATATATATATATATATATATATATATATATATATATATATATATATATATATGTGTGTGTGTGTGTGTGTGTTGGTTTAGGCAGCGATATATCGATCGATGAATTTGTCATGTCCGTGTGCAGTGTGCGTGATATATATGTTTGTGGCGGACAGACCCATGGTATCTCACCTCGGCCAGTGGCATGGATATGGAAGGTACTACAAGCGATGACTGCGACGTCTGAGGCCCAGCACGACACCAGATTTCTACGCGGTCTATAAAGAGGGCGGCTGGTACCGGCCGGCGGCCTTTCCTCCTGCCTGATCGTTTTTGGTTACTACCTCGGCTCGAGCTTGAGCTTGCATTGCCTGCCTACCTACTTGCTCCATTATTAATTATATATATATATATATATGGAGAGGCTATTCAGTAGCCGGCTACAAAATAAGTTATTCTGTAGCCATCTCCATTTACTATAATTTTATATACTAATTTACCATAATGTCAATACATATTTACGATAGTTGGGTTACTATAACACATGAAAATATTTACCATAATGTTATATTAAACCACTTAGTAAGGAGTTACTATAATCTCGTAAATTAACATAGTAATTATCATAACTCAAAGTGGCTACAGAATAAGTTATTCTGTAGCCAGCTACAGGATAGTAGTTCTATATATATATATATATATATATATATATATATATATATATATATCAGATAGCAGGATCGAGAAAGACTCTAGGTAGGAGTAATGCAATATATAACTGATCTGATGCGTTTATTCAGTATATGATCTTGCAAGTTAATTACTGCGTCATCCCAAAACTAGTGCAATTGAAAACTGTTTTCAGGGGGAAAAGTAAACTCTATTAGCTTTCAGACCAGCTAGCCGCAAACCTGCAGCTTATGAAATCCACGATTCATGGAGGAAATTCTTTAGATAATGGATATATAATCTGACATCTTTAAAGAAGAGGCATTGATCCAAAATTATTTTAAAAATCTAATTAAATCACTATTTAGAGAGTTATTTTTTGAATAAAAATCGTTTTCTATATCTCTGTACCCTCTAACATATTTTTCTATATTTATAGATTTTTTACTAAAATCTCAGTATCTATAGATCAGAAAGGATAGAGAGAGTCTTTTGGAGAGGCAGGTGCTTATTAGCTTATTAGGACCCTCACCCGCGCGCCTCTGTTGTAGAAAACGGATTTTCGTGAGCAACTTCTCTATGCATGTTCAACTTCTCTATGCTTGTACTCGTAGGTATGTTTCAGCTACCACTATTAGAAACGCATGCTTTGCCGAGGGTTTGAGGCTTTGCCGAGAGCCAAATCTCGGGCACTCGGCAAATACACTCTTTGCCGAGGGCCAGCCACAGGAGCC
Source organism: Miscanthus floridulus (assembly GCF_019320115.1). Taxonomy (NCBI): domain Eukaryota; kingdom Viridiplantae; phylum Streptophyta; class Magnoliopsida; order Poales; family Poaceae; genus Miscanthus; species Miscanthus floridulus. Next base: position 47,520,805 of record NC_089580.1, on the reverse strand, counting down.
CTCGGCAAAGAACGGCCTTCGTCAAAGAGGTCTTTGCCGAGGGTACGGCCCTCGGCAAAGACAGGCCCACGGCAAATCAAATCTTTGCCGATGGCAGATGCCCTCGGCAAATTAGGCACGTTGGGTCACGGCGGCCATTCCCGTCAAGCTTTGCCGAGGGACACCCGTTAGGCCCTCGGCAAAGGTTTTTTTTTTCTGTGAAACTAGTTTTTCGGCAAATTTTTTTAAAAAAAGTCTTTACCGAGGGTCCTAGACCAGGCCCTCGGCAAAGATTTTTTTTGAACCAGTTTTTCGGCCAAATTTTTTTTATAAATCGTCTTTGCCGAGGGCCCTCGGCGAGGCCCTCGGCAAAGAATTTTTTTTTGGTTTTTTTAGCCTAGTTTTTTTGTGATGCTACAATATATTGTTTTGAACTCAATTTTAAAATTTGGGCCAATTTTGACTTTTTTTTTATATTTCCTTAATTTATTTTGATTCTTTGATTTTTTTCGAATATGTCAAATTTGAACTGCAGGTGCATGGAATATTGCAATGTAGTGTTTTGAAAAATATTATTCATGTTAATTGGTGCATGTTGAGTCCCTATCAACGAACTCGCATCAAATTTCGCGCATCTTCTTCGCGTAACATGACGACCGACTTGCCGGAAAAGTGTTTTAAAATTATATAAAATCCATACGAAGTCTGAAAATCACGAAACTTGGTGAGATGTCATGTTATCGCATGTGTAGGCTGTGGTAAAAAATTGAGAAGGTTTCGAGCGAGTTGCGACGTCGGATGTGGAGATGTCTGGGTTTCAGGCATCCGACGTCGCAACTCGCTCGAAACCTTCTCAATTTTTTACCACAACCTACACATGCGATAACATGACATCTCACCAAGTTTCGTGATTTTTGGACTTCGTATGGATTTTATATAATTTTAAAACACTTTTCTGGCAAGTCGGTCGTCATGTTACGCGAAGAAGATGCGTGAAATTTGATGCAAGAGTTCGTGGATAGGGACTCAACATGCACCAATTAACATGAATAACATTTTTTGAAACACTACATTGCAATATTCCATGCACCTGTAGTTCAAATTTGACATATTCGAAAAAAATCAAAGAATCGAAATAAATTAAGGAAATATACAAAAAAAGTCAAAATTGGCCTAAATTTTAAAATTGAGTTCAAAACAATGTATTGTAGCACCACAAAAAAACTAGGCTAAAAAACAAAAAAAAAATTGCCGAGGGCCTAGCCCGTGGCCCTCGACAAAGATTTTTTTTAAAAAAAAAATAAAAAAAATCTTTGCCGAGGGCCCTGGATATAGGCCCTCGGCAAAGGGCCCAAACCTAAATCGGGCCACAGCCCAAATTCCCGATCGAAATCTTGTCAAAAAAAATCCCGATCGACCACATCTCCCTCCCCACACGCCCGCTCGAGGCCGGCCCCCCGCGCTTCCACCACCGCCTCC